>NC_047127.1:0-122500 GCF_009829125.3 Periophthalmus magnuspinnatus
CACGCTCTGTAGTGTCTCTGACCAGTAGGACACGCTCTGTAGTGTCTCTGTAGTGTCTCTGACCAGTAGGACACGCTCTGTAGTGTCTTTGACCAGCAAGACACGCTCTGTAGTGTCTCTGTAGTGTCTCTGACCAGTAGGACACGCTCTGTAGTGTCTCCGACCAGTAGGACACGCTCTGTAGTGTCTCCGACCAGTAGGACATGCTCTGTAGTGTCTCCGTAGTGTCTCCGACCAGTAGGACACGCTCTGTAGTGTCTCCGTAGTGTCTCCGACCAGTAGGACACGCTCTGGAGTGTCTCCGTTGTGTCTCTGACCAGTAGGACACGCTCTGGAGTGTCTCCGTTGTGTCTCTGACCAGTAGGACACGCTCTGGAGTGTCTCCGTTGTGTCTCTGACCAGTAGGACACGCTCTGGAGTGTCTCTGTAGTGTCTCTGACCAGTAGAACACGCTCTGGAGTGTCTCCGTAGTGTATCTGACCAGTAGGACACGCTCTGGAGTGTCTCCGTTGTGTCTCTGACCAGTAGGACACGCTCTGGAGTGTCTCCGTTGTGTCTCTGACCAGTAGGACACGCTCTGTAGTGTCTCCGTAGTGTCTCTGACCAGTAGGACACGCTCTGTAGTGTCTCCGTAGTGTCTTTGACCAGTAGGACACACTCTGGAGTGTCTCTGTTGTGTCTCTGACCAGTAGGACACACTCTGGAGTGTCTCTGGCCAATAGGACAGCAGTTGTATGACCTTGCCTTGTTCTCTCCGTGTTAGTTACTGTAATCGTCTCTTGGCTCGTCTTGTTCTCTTGCCAGACCAGTCTGGCTAATGATGTATGCTAACCTTCATCCATTATGCTGTTTACAGTTTGCAAATTTAGTAACACAGACATGAAGTGCAAATTTCCAAGGACTCACTGTAAACTCACATAGATTTAGTATTTCAAGACCAATTTAATTTGAGCATCAAGCAGCATAAAAGCACAAATAACTCCATAAATATGCATGACACGAATACCACTAAATAGATATATCATCTCAGCCGTGATCCTCTCTTAGCGTCTTAGTTATCGCATGATCCCCTAAAATGTTGTGAATAAATTAGCGTCAATTTTTTGCTTTTTTGTTGTGAAGCAATTACGACTTCACAGGTCTGCAGATCTTTTTGAAGAAGTTCAGAAGCTAAATGGGAGCTTGCGGACACAAATACGAGGCAGTCGGGTGGAACAGCCTTTAGTTGTCAAGAAGAAAATGGCCAGATAAGGATTTTCTGAAAACAACTGCTCCCCAAAAGCTAAAACCCCTTCATTCTGCTCACATCCGCAAGTCTCTGTTCCCCAAACTATTTCATGCAAGACTATCCAAGCTACCAGCCTTGGCTCATGTCCAGTAGTTGTCATGTTGTGTCATTTATAGAAATGAAACCACACTCTTTCATTCTATACCGCTATCAAAATGAATACAAATATTTCAAACTTACTTTTCAAAGTGGGGTCATGTCTATAATATGCAATTTCCTGATACTCCAAAAGTCCGTTCAGACCGGCAGACTGTATTGTATTGAATATAAAGGAGATCAGGCCGAGATGAACCCAGTAATGAAAGGTTAAATGTGCACTGTATAACTTTTCTGTTGGAGTTTGTCACTTGTCACTTTCTCCATGGAGATCTTATGGCTTTGTCTGAGATGTTCTATGGTGTTAAGCCTGTGTGTCTTGCACAAAATACATTGAAAAACATGAATCCTTACAATGAGTTGGTTCTCCACAGAGCTGACCTGTAACTAACCCTAACCTGCCTGTCTCCATGGAGCTGGTGTTATACTCTTCATTCGAAAAGTTACATAGTGCACCAAGTAAATGGCCAAACGGCTTTTCCAAACAAGTAGCATGCTAATCCTATAATATGTAATAGTGGGGACTCGTTACACATTCATTTGAGCTCATAAAAATCCATTCATAAAACATTGCACAGGCCTTTTTATATTATTAAAAGCCAGCCTCCTGTTCAGTGACATTTTAATAACACTATGACGGACACATTTTCTCACCTCTCCAATGACACCTGCACTTGAGAAATACGGCGCCACCTTATGGTGCCACCTTATCCTCAAAGCACATAACCACTACAATACAGATGACCATGATAACAGCATGCGCTTCTCTGCACGTCACCATTACTCACAGCCCAAAACAACAGGAAACAACATTACGAAAGATCTATATATCTATGTTTTTGTTCATGCAGCCACTTCTACAGCACCATGTAATTTCATTATGTCACTGGTGATGTACGTCCACAAAACAAATTCACAAAACAACCAAATGGAGGACATGATCATCCTTCATATGCACAAAACTGTTTGTGGTACACTTTCATGTCATCTGCTTTATTATGATAAAATATTATTTTAAAAAAATACAACACAAAACGAACATGAACATGACATTTTTTAGTAATCTCACTTGTAAGAGATGCCTCGATACAGACCTGGACTGCAACTTGCCTGTCTCAGTGGAGATAGATTAATGCCATACTGGAAAACAATCCAGGCAAGGCAACATCTCCATGGAGACAAGCGGGTGGTTGACCTACACCAGAAAAATTACAAATACTGCACAATTAAGATCAAAGTAACAGTAGAACTGCTTTTGTTATTTACACTTCAGTGTCCCCTGTTCTTCATAATCAGGTGGTATCTTCTCTTGTTTACTATGATCCCTGAGAGACATTTTCAGACTGTGGTCCACCTATGTTTGTCGAGTTTATTGTCGTTCTGAGCTTGATTCTTTGTCATCGTTCTTCTCATGGAGGTTTAAACTCAAATCCTGGACATGACAACTACAGACTATTTTTAGCTCAGGATGTGTTGAATAAAAGCTTATTAGATTGCTCCCTGTAAGCTGCACCGTCTCGCGATGAGGCCTTCTTTGCTTCTATATTTATTTGAAATGGAAAAATGGTGTTTGATGTTCACGGACAAGCATCACAAAGAGGATTATTCTCCCTCTTTCGCTCTCCTCTTGTTTTGTTTCTCGAACCAAGTGGTAAGTATCTGGACATTTCTGGACCCCAACAACAACAAAATATCCTTGGATGTTTTAATAGGTTATAAACATGATTGTTGGGTTCATTTGTTAAGTGAACACAAGTTTGTACATTGTTAGTAACAAAAATAATTGTGATAAAGTCTGTGTAAACCCTCAGTCATCCAGGTCTGATCCATAGCAAAAGATGAAGTTTAATTCTGTCAACTGGACAAATCGTTGTAAGAGTGAAGATGTTTCGCTGCTCATCCAAGCCGCGTCTTCAGTTCAGTTCTTCAGTTCTGAACTGTACAGTGTTGGCCCTGGGACGAACTGACAGACAAGTGGCTATAATTCTGCAGGTATAAACCTTGTAAATGAATGGGAGTGTGTTTAGTGAAGTGTCTTGCCCAGTAGCACAAAAGTGTCTTCTTCTGTACATCAGCAACTATTACACTAACTCCACCTTGATGAATGACAGTGAACGTATCTCCCCTTTATACTTTTAGTTTCACATCCATCTCTTTCTAACTTTCTCCTGCTGCCAGTGCTCATTAAAGTACATTAGCACTGAGCAGTATTTAGGGCCAAACGTATAGATCGGGAGGAGGAGAAATGGTATTGTCACAGAGTGCGATAAAACCAGCTGAGAACCACATGGTGAGAGGGCATGCATGCGGGAGACAGATACTGCCAAAGTACTGTATGGTATAGGCATAAAATATATAAAAATCTGAAGTGGAGAGGATCAAGAGACTGGAACATTATGGAAATAGGAGCAGATAAAAGAGAATAGGAGAGGCAGAGACACGGGGAACTACAGAAAAATGCATTCGTCTAAGGCTATACTTCCTGGAAAGTGCTGCATGTATACAGAACTGGGGGACACTCAGAGAAAGGCTTGACCCAGAGAAGTATTTAGACAACGCTAAAACAAGCAGAGAGTCCTGTTCTTGACTTGGTTATGTGATTACATGCAAAATAAAACAGGACTGATTTAGCTTAAATATTAACTTCATGAATGTAAGGTGGGTCAAGTCTAATGTTAAAAATACATATAAATGATAATGACAATAATACAGGAACTCAGTACACTATATATATATATATATATATATATATATATATATATATATATATATATATCCTCCTCACCCTCCACCACCACATTGTCCAGTTGGTTCGCCATCAACATTCTGTCAGTCTGTATCTGTCCCACAGGATCTTGGCTTGATCATTCTGCACGACCTTTGGAGGTGTTTCCCACCTTGACCCTTGGGTTTTCAGTCCGTACTCTATGGCTTCACTTATGTCGCTCCATGTTTGCTTTCCCTGCAGCGTCTTACACCCTGCAGTTACGTGCTGGTCTCAGGGGCCTTTTTGCACAGCCTACACCTTGGGTCTTGTCTGGTGTGGTAGATCTGGGCCTCTATCGCTCTGGTGCTGAAGGTCTGCTCCTATGCAGCCAGGATGAGTACCTCTGTGTGTGTGTGTGTGTGTGTGTGTGTGTGTGTATAGAGAGAGAGAGATAGATAGATAGATAGATAGATAGATAGATAGATAGATAGATAGATAGATAGATATAGATATATAGACTGAATTATCTACATAACACTGAAATATTCAGATTGTTTTTTTAAGTTGATGTAAAAATGCAATACACAATAATAATAATAATGATAACACCTACAAAGTTTGCGCAGTTTTTAGTTATACTTCTCATTTTAAAGTTTATGCTAACATCTGCTTCCCTAATATTGTCAATGCCTTAGAATAAATAAACATTTATGTTTGACAAGTTACCAGTCAAGTTTAATCATTAGTCAGTAAACTATTTTTAATCAGATTCAATATGAGAACACAGGGTTATGCACCCAAACAGGTATTACCTCCCAAACAAATTCTTCAGTCATTTAAAGTACAATCTAATCCTCACGTTCACCAAGCAGAAAAACTACAGACTTTTATTCCACTTCCATCTCCATCTGTTTAATCTGGGCCTTCTTAATAATACATGTTTTGTCTTTCTGTGGCACAGCAGCTGATTTAAAATGTAGAAACTGAACTGAGAGAAAAGTTGTTCACTACTGTAAAAAAAAACAAAAAAAAAAACAACATTATTCAGATGTGCTAAATTAATTAGTTTGAATTTAATCATTTTATAAAAATGGAACAAGATCAATTACATCAAATATTATATACACTTAACTACACTATTTATGTGACCTTTTAAAATTGTAGATCACATTTACAAAATACTATTTTCAAGGCAATTAAAATCAAGGAACCACTCACCTTCTCACACACACATTCAATGGACACAACAACAGTTTTCATCTGTGGGAACTGGAATTGCACCACCAGTTTGTGGGTCAGAGGATCTGACCACTCTACCACCAATAAAGATGAGCACTCTACCAACTGAGCCACTGTCGCCCCCATTACCATTATAGTCTCTGTAAGGTTAGATGAAAACTAGCCTCTTGGCTAATTCTGGCATGTTAAACAGTTACTGTTGGTCAACATGCACTGTCTGCTATAAATAAATAAATAAATAAATTTAAGCACATCTCTAGTGATCTCTGGTAGAATTACTTTTGAGGTTTGGAAAAAACAACATCCACATATCTGTAAAGAACTGACATCAATCAATCAAATCAAACTTTATTTATATCGCACTTTACAACAGCAAAAACTGAAGCAAAGTGCTTTTCAGTGCATTAAAATGTAAAAACAACAACAAAAATTCTGTCTGCAAAACAACAAACAATAAAAACAGTCATTACCTGAAGGCAATCATGAACAGATGAGTCTTTAGCTTTGGCTTTGAACAGGGACAAAGTAGTGACTGAGCGTAACTCCAGGAGCAAAGAGTTCCAAAGTCTGGGACCAGCCACAGAAAATGAATGATCACCCCACTGTTTCCTTTTGGTTCTGGGGGACCTCCAGCAGGTATTGACTGGCAGACCGCATAGCTCATCTTAAAACCAAACATTATAGTTCATCAGTGTCCTCTGAATGGCCCTAATTAAGTTTGCATCAAACACAGAAACCACATCAACATTTGTAATAGACTGAACTGGGACTAAACCTGGGCCAGACCAGAACTACACCAGGACTAGAACAGGACCATGTTCAGCAGGCCCAAACCCTGAAAGGAGAGTACATATCCTTTCAACTTTCACTTTAAAATATCAAATATTTCCTTCCATCTTGCCTCCTTTTACATCTGGGCCTATTTAATAATTAACATTCCTTTAGCACATACAAACTTATCTAATGAGTAACACATAGGATTATGAACACTTGATCATAATGAGAAAGCAGCTTGACCATAAGTTGAGATCCAGACTGACAGAACAATCGCTCGCTATACACAGACAGCTTAGTTAAAGTGACACATTTTTCACAATTGTATAAAAATGGATAGACTGGGTTCCCCAGCTGTCGGCTTACAAGCTCACACTTCTGCCTATGTCTCCTAGAAAAAGACAGAAACACTGCTATAACACAACAGCTGATTAAAATGCAGTATCGTGTACAAAGAAAGGCCATTGTCCATAATTAGCATCGGCCTAGCTTGTTTTAGGACAGGGTCTCTGCATATTTTAAGGAAATGTCCCATGAATATATTATCCAAGCTTTGTGAGGAGATTGGACAAAAAGAGGAAAGAACAAGAGTCCAGAAATAAAACTGTGGAAGGAGGAGTTGAGGAAACAATACTAAGATATAAGTAGTAGTAGTAGTAGTAGTAGCGATAGTAGGGGTAGTAGTGGTAGTAGTATTAGTAGTGATAGTAGTTGCAATAGTAGTAGCTGTAGTAGTAGCATAGGTAGCAATAGTCATAGCAGTATTAGAAGTAGTAGCCTAGTAGTAGTAGTTAGAAGAATACTAGCCAAAATCTTTGGTAAGTGGCTCTTCAAGGTTTTCTTTAAATGTGCTATTGATATTAATAGTACAATGTATAAGCCCATTTATTTGATTATATATGAAATTAACCCCTTGACATTCCGACGGCCCACCCTCCGGCCGTCGCCTTTATGTTCAATTTTAGAGCAATGTACGTGTATTTCTGCATCACCCACACAAACAATCTACACAACAAATGAAAGCTATGGGTCTCATCTTTCTAAATATGTAAACCATTTACACATGTAATGACCACAGTGCTGACAGGAAAGACATTTTTACAGAGAAGTCAGAAATGTGGATTTGGACTTCACTTACCTTTGAGCACTCTGGTTCTGTCAAACATCAACATATTCACACAAAGTTGGTCTCATTCATTCCGTAAAGGTACAGAGAATATAATCCAGTCAAGAAATTATGTCCACAAAAGAAGTTAGATCCTCCATGTCCAATCTGCTGCAGGAAAGTGAAATCTGCTCTTTCAACTTCTTTGCATTTCTTTTGTCAATTTCAAGCATAATAAACTTCTGACGGTGCCAACTTTGTTCCTCAGTGCAAAACAAACTTGTTAGCTTGTGATTGACACCAAAGTTGGCCAATAAGGTGGGGGTGTGGGTTACTGGGGCCCCGGACAGTGAATCAGAGCTACAGATGACTGAAAGAGTACGCCCCAAGAGAATCAAGCTGTTACATTATACACGTTTAGTGATGTTTTCCCCTTAAAGCCAATGAGCAGCTGAATACGATAATGCATGACATGCAATAGTTTCCCGTAAACAGACAGAGATTGCTGTGCGCGTAAAAGGAGGCGACTGGATGCAAAGATCCAATTACACGCGCAAAATTACGCGCGCGTTTTGTAGCAATTTTGCATTTTAATCATGGCGAAACAGACAGAACAAAGGAAGTACGCGACCGAGGACACTGTGGATGTTTGTACAAGTTAAACTAGAGGCATCTCGGACTCGGAGCGGTTCGTGGAACCGAGTGAAGCTCTCATGGTGGAGTCAGGAGCAGAGGACCTTATGTTTTGATGGACTGGATGCTGTTCCTGATCGGTAAGCGTGGTTTATTCTGCTATTGACTTAATTGTGGGTCAAATGTGTATTATGTGTAATCCTTAGCATTAGCTAAGTGGTGGCCAATCATCACGCATACACCACTTGGGCGAAGTGTCTTGCCAAAGGACATAATGACAGAAGTTGGTCTGAGCGAGACTCGATCCTCCAACCTTCGGGTTGGGGGACCAAAGCTCTAACCACTGAGCCACTGTCGCAGAATGACTGTCACACTGTACAAGCATGTCCAGTGTGTTTTCAGTTTCCAGTGTGTGTTTGTTCACTGTTTGCAGTGTGTGGTTTGTAAATATATATTTATTTTGACCCATATCTCTTGTTTTGACTATATTTTATATACAAATATACATTTTATATTGTGTTTTGATATATAAATGTACAGTAATAGAGCAGCTGCAGATACAGATTCCTCTCAGTGTGAGTTTTCAGTAGAGCCTCACTGTCTGTGGGTTGAAACATTCAAAAGTTATTGCATTTCTTCCAAACGTTCTCCAAATGTCTACATTTTGATAGGTTTGAAGAGGCCTGGACTTACTCATGATAAAATGAGCGTAAAACTCTCATTTTTATAGGTATTCCTCAAATTTGAAATGTGACTGATCAACAAGATTTTCAGTTGAGATATAAAGTATTTTCATCCCCAGCTCCTACTGCAGCTTTCTACACCTTCATTTTGACAAAAAAATGTAGGCGAGGATGAGAAAGAAATATTTTTTATGTGTGTTCCAAAGTGTATAAATGCTCAGCAGACAAACTTACAGTGATTCTGACACCTGTGGGTAAAACTATAGGGTGTTACCTTTACCAAGACCCCAAACTTGTGTATTTACTACTGAAGATTCAATAATGGTGATCATTTTAATTTGGAGAGGTCAGAACAAAGGCAATTTCACCAAAATGACCCGGAATGCTAAGGGGTTTTATATGTGGAATCATACTACTATATACTACTATATACTCGAACTCCTACCTGCAGTAATTTGCCAATGGTTTTATATCAGATGCTCTTCTAGACACAGTTCTTGCAATTACAAAGAATGCACTAGAATGCACCTAAGGTTACTGGAAAGAAATTTGCAAGTGCTATATAGACACATACATCTTCATTATCCATTTCCTTGAAAAAAGTTGGCCAAAGAATAAACAAAGAAAAAAAATCCAGATGTGCTTTTCACTTCACAGCATCTGCACATGTCTCCCTCCGAGCGCGGTCGGTTGCTAGGGGACCGCTGGACTAATTTGGCCCATGCATTCAATATTCAGTTCAAAGGCTTGAGGAAAGAAGAGAACGAGAAGAGGAACATCGCTATTTGTCAAAACCTATGTTCTAATGAGATGCCATACCTCTTCATGTAATGCTATGTCCAGCGAAATTGTCCACTGATCCATTTGTATAAACAACGTGGCATTATTAGCACGTTCTAAGGAGGGAATGGTCCAGAAAACTCCAATTACACTTCTGAATCTATATTCGCTGAAAGTAGCAGATGTATTAGTGATGTATAAAAGGAGTCATGTGGAGCTAATGCCAGAGACTCCAGCTGTGGGCTGCAGTATGCAGGCTTTACTGTAAAGGAGCAGGGCAGTCGTAGCGACATAGCAACAGCAGGGAGCTAGCTTCAACTGCACACTGAAGGTTATGAAACTGACTATATCCCTAAGAAGAACAAAAAGAACAGCTCTAACATCATGACAATGCAACGATACAGACAAAAACAACAATATGTCAATTAAAAGCGTAAGAGACACTAGAACAGAACACCTCCACATGGAAACTGATGTTTAAACTAATACAGAAACTATCCAGTTTGCTAAAAGTCTGAACTTTTGTTTTGAGATCTAAAACAGCCACTCACCATACAACACATAAACTTACAATGGCATCACATGAGTCCATAGCCTTCCATTTTAAATTCGTACTGTAGACCATTTTAAAATGAGCACAGATTTGTACAAATTCAAACTATGGGAGAAAAAGAGGAACGTAAACATCGAGACCTTCTTCAGCCTTTTCCCTGTAATGTTAAATAGTCTGGTCACTGTTAGCATTACAGGACTAAAGTACTTTTAGTATGTTACAGTTATGGTCATTACACAGAGTCATGATACATGTTTTTGTACTTACTGAGTTTGAAGGTCATTTGCCTGATGAAAATTTACAGTGTATTTTGAGCTGCTCTTTCCTCAAATCCACCTGTTCTCAAGAAATGTTCACATGATTCATATTGTTTGGAGGGTCGTGTAATATTTATGTAACACATTCACATTAGTTTATATTTTAGTTTAATAAGAAACATTCAACATTAATCCACAACTTTGAGTGAAATATAGAATACCAAAATAGAAAAAAAAGATGTGATTACACATTTCATCGTATGTCGTTTGTTTTTGTGTCGACACATGAAAGCCCTCCACCCACACTCCCCCTCTCCATCTCTCCCTCCCTTCTCTCTCTCTACCTCTGCTTGACTCACACCTCTTCCCTTCACAAGGTGCTCGCCCCCGGGTCTTCATCAAACTCCTTTATCCCTCTGACTTCACCGTTTCCTTTTGCCACGCTTGAAACTACATGTCCTTTTCCTGTGTCTCTGATGGAACCAGCTTGTCATTTATTACCTCAGTGAGAATCATGCATTGACATACAGCTAGCTTCTTCACCAAGTCAGAAAATGGTGGGGAAACAGTAGTTGGAAACAGTGGGACTTGAAGCGTTGGGAGACGCCTGAAGCGCCGTCAGCTTTGCAGACACTGATTGCCTTTCTTTTACACATCAAGTCGAATGCAGCGTGCGGCTTTTGTTGTCAGAGTAACATTACTATTTATTATATTCACTCGTTGTGTACCCCGCGGCAGGGCGCTGCGAGCTAGCTACGTGGATAATTGGATTTGTTCAAAATAAAGGGGATCCCATGATTAAAAAGGCATCTTCATAATTTGTTGAATTTGAACTGATGGAGTAAATGTAATTCACTTACCAGTTTTTAGAGTGAACAGATGATATCTTTTAACTTACTTTTAACATAAGTAACTCAACATTAAGAGCTAAAGTTTTACTACGGGACCTTGAGCATTGATCTACAGAGACACAGGTAGAATAGAGAGGCTAGCACTAGTTTTTTAATACTTTTTTATTAGATACTGTCTTTAAAATTCATTTTTATTTCATTATTGTCTCAGTAGTAAGATTAATTGTCTCCATTCACACGATCCATCATTTTATGCCAATGGGGCAGTCTATAGGAACCAGTGGCCAGCAGCGGAGGCCCATCTCCAGATCCGAGCCAGCACTTCGGTCACAGAGATTGAGCACATTAACCTATTGCACACCCTTTCAATTCTAATATTCTGTGCCCTCTTAAAACTGCTTGTGTTTCCAATGCTGACTCAATACTCATTTGTTCAACAGCGCAAGCATCGCTCGGGTTGGCACACACACGTCCCCCTCGGGTTGGCACACACACGTCCCCCTCGGGCTGGCACACACACACCTCCCCCTGGAGTTGGCACACACACATTTTACCTATGACCGTGCTCAAGTTTTGTCTAACAATGCCCATATCGTATTTCATTATAACTCTTCACAGGTGCAGAGCTTCTCACTGATGAAAAATAATTTATCAAATTCAGTTGTAGCTTTTTGCAGCCACCTTCCTCCCCCTTATGTCACCTTCAAAGGGGGATTCTCCTTGTTCTGCTCCTTATTGTTCTAAAGCTACAAAGATCCGAAATCACCAGGGGCAACTAAACCAGCTTTGCCATTATGAGGGCTATGATTAAGTGTCCCATGGTGCAATATAAATCCTACCCTCTCCTCACCCCACCTTTAATCTACATTGTCTGCCTGAGAAAGAGGTAGAGCCACTATTCTCACCTATCTAACCCTTTCTAAAGTCATCAAGCTATAACTTAGAACTTGAATAGCGGCAAATGGTACATTGAAGGTTCGAATATCCTGCCAACAACGCCATTTTTAACATGAAATATTAATACCACACGCGTAGAGAATGGAGTGATGCTGTTGAGGTTTCGGCTTCCAGCTCAGGTGAGTTCTTATTTCACAGCATGATGGCACGATCCTATATCAAAAAGGAATGAACAGTTCAGATCAAATTTCTGATCGTAATCGGGGAAAGAAAAGGTGAAATGGTGCCATGATTAGACTTAAAAGAGATACTGCATTTTACAGTTTTACTCATTTGGGATTTTTATGTGGTCAAAGTACATTATTGCAAATGAAACCCATTGTCGGCCGTTACAGCGCTCCAGGCAGAATTCAATTTGGGCCCATTTACCACCTCACTGCTCAATTACATTTAATCCTTTTCATCTTACCTCGGCTTTCACGAGGTCTCATCCCCAAAATATAATTGTGCCTCTTAACTGATGCAGTGTCAAATCAAATTGAATTGGTAATGGGGTTTACCATAAGATTATATGTTAAATAGAAGTTAAATAGCGTACACACAGGTATGATGTCTGATGGTTTGTGACATGCAAACAGCCAGAGGACAGAAGGTCACAGTGAAGCAGATGCCTGTCAATCAACAAGCACAAAGTGAGCGTGTAATAGTCCACGAAGAGTCGAATGAAGCTTCACTTATTCTCCTTATATAAGATCAGAACATGACAGCTTCCTCAACCAAGTGTAGGACGAGACAACCAAGTGTAGGACGAGACAACCGAGTGTAGGACGAGACAACCGAGTGTAGGAAGAGACAACCGAGTGTAGGACGAGACAACCGAGTGTAGGACGAGACAACCGAGTGTAGGACGAGACAACCAAGTGTAGGACGAGACAACCAAGTGTAGGACGAGACAACCAAGTGTAGGACGAGACAACCAAGTGTAGGATGAGACAACCAAGTGTAGGATAAAACAACCAAGTGTAGGACGAGACAACCAAGTGTAGGACGAGACAACCGAGTGTAGGACGAGACAACTGAGTGTAGGACGAGACAACCGAGTGTAGGCCGAGACAACCAAGTGTAGGAAGAGACAACCAAGTGTAGGACGAGACAACCAAGTGTAGGACGAGACAACCAAGTGTAGGATAAAACAACCAAGTGTAGGACGAGACAACCAAGTGTAGGCTAAAACAACCGAGTGTAGGAAGAGACAACCAAGTGTAGGACGAGACAACCAAGTGTAGGAAGAGACAACCAAGTGTAGGACGAGACAACCAAGTGTAGGACGAGACAACCAAGTGTAGGATGAGACAACCAAGTGTAGGATAAAACAACCAAGTGTAGGACGAGACAACCAAGTGTAGGACGAGACAACCGAGTGTAGGACAAGACAACTGAGTGTAGGACGAGACAACCAAGTGTAGGACGAGACAACCAAGTGTAGGCCGAGACAACCAAGTGTAGGAAGAGACAACCAAGTGTAGGACGAGACAACCAAGTGTAGGACGAGACAACCAAGTGTAGGATAAAACAACCAAGTGTAGGACGAGACAACCAAGTGTAGGCTAAAACAACCGAGTGTAGGAAGAGACAACCAAGTGTAGGACGAGACAACCGAGTGTAGGACGAGACAACCGAGTGTAGGACGAGACAACCGAGTGTAGGAAGAGACAACCAAGTGTAGGACGAGACAACCAAGTGTAGGACGAGACAACCAAGTGTAGGACGAGACAACCAAGTGTAGGACGAGACAACCAAGTGTAGGACGAGACAACCAAGTGTAGGACGAGACAACTGAGTGTAGGACGAGACAACCGAGTGTAGGAAGAGACAACCGAGTGTAGGACGAGACAACCGAGTGTAGGACGAGACAACCGAGTGTAGGACGAGACAACCGAGTGTAGGAAGAGACAACCAAGTGTAGGACGAGACAACCAAGTGTAGGACGAGACAACCAAGTGTAGGCTAAAACAACCGAGTGTAGGAAGAGACAACCAAGTGTAGGACGAGACAACCAAGTGTAGGCCGAGACAACCAAGTGTAGGAAGAGACAACCAAGTGTAGGAAGAGACAACCAAGTGTAGGACGAGACAACCAAGTGTAGGAAGAGACAACCAAGTGTAGGACGAGACAACCAAGTGTAGGACGAGACAACCAAGTGTAGGACGAGACAACCAAGTGTAGGACGAGACAACCAAGTGTAGGACGAGACAACCAAGTGTAGGAAGAGACAACCAAGTGTAGGACGAGACAACCAAGTGTAGGAAGAGACAACCGAGTGTAGGACGAGACAACCGAGTGTAGGACGAGACAACCAAGTGTAGGAAGAGACAACCGAGTGTAGGACGAGACAACCGAGTGTAGGACGAGACAACCAAGTGTAGGAAGAGACAACCAAGTGTAGGACGAGACAACCAAGTGTAGGAAGAGACAACCAAGTGTAGGACGAGACAACCAAGTGTAGGACGAGACAACCAAGTGTAGGCTAAAACAACGAAGTGTAGGAAGAGACAACCAAGTGTAGGACGAGACAACCAAGTGTAGGACGAGACAACCAAGTGTAGGAAGAGACAACCAAGTGTAGGACGAGACAACCAAGTGTAGGACGAGACAACCAAGTGTAGGATAAAACAACCAAGTGTAGGACGAGACAACCAAGTGTAGGAAGAAACAACCAAGTGTAGGACGAGACAACCAAGTGTAGGATGCGACAACCAAGTGTAGGAAGAGACAACCAAGTGTAGGACGAGACAACCAAGTGTAGGACGAGACAACCAAGTGTAGGAAGAGACAACCAAGTGTAGGACGAGACAACCAAGTGTAGGATGAGACAACCAAGTGTAGGAAGAGACAACCAAGTGTAGGACGAGACAACCAAGTGTAGGACAAGACAACCAAGTGTAGGCTAAAACAACCAAGTGTAGGATGAGACATCCAAGTGTAGGACGAGACAACCAAGTGTAGGATGAGACAACCAAGTGTAGGACAAGACAACCAAGTGTAGGCTAAAACAACCAAGTGTAGGACGAGACAACCAAGTGTAGGACGAGACAACCAAACAACCAAGTGTAGGACGAGACAACCAAGTGTAGGCTAAAACAACCAAGTGTAGGACGAGACAAACAAACAACCAAGTGTAGGACGAGACAACCAAGTGTAAGACGAAACAAACAAGTGTAGGACGAGACAACCAAGTGTAGGACGAGACAACCAAGTGTAGGTTAAAACAACCAAGTGTAGGACGAGACAAACAAACAAGCAAGTGTAGGACAAGACAACCAAGTGTAGGCTAAAACAACCAAGTGTAGGACGAGACAACCAAGTGTAGGACGAGACAACCAAGTGTAGGCTAAAACAACCAAGTGTAGGCTAAAACAACCAAGTGTAGGCTAAAACAACCAAGTGTAGGACGAGACAAACAAACAACCAAGTGTAGGACGAGACAACCAAGTGTAAGACGAAACAAATAAGTGTAGGACGTGACAACCAAGTGTAGGACGAGACAACCAAGTGTAGGACGAGACAACCAAGTGTAGGATGAGACAAACAAGTGTAGGACGAGACAACCAAGTGTAGGACGAGACAACCAAACAACCAAGTGTAGGACGAGACAACCAAGTGTAGGCTAACACAACCAAGTGTAGGCCAATATAACCAAGTGTAGGCTAAAACAGTTCTGAAATAAATGGCAGTATAAAATGTATTGTAAAATTCTATTGCAATGTCACACATAACATTGGAAACTAATAGAAAAAACACACCTAAATCAAAAATGCAGTAACAAAATGTAAAAAAAGAAACACCTTAAATACTGATATAGTAATATCTTAAACTTTTAATGAGTGGAATTGCAGTTTCACCATATGTCAAAATACTTCTGTAATCAATATATTTCATTGTTTTTGGTCGTGTCATTATAAATGGTTCACCATGCACTTTTATATCCCTGTCTTTTCCATTGTGAGATTAGCAGAGGTCTGAATTTAAGACTTTTTGATATAAATATAGTTGTTCCAGTAGATGTCAGTTTCAAAATTGCCGACTGCTCAGGTCAGGTACCCTTGTTTTGATTGCCCTCCCTTTGGCGTGCCCTAATGAGATTGGTAGTATATTTCTGTATCTTGATTACTAGTAATTCATGTGATCAAAGTCAGGTAGACCTCTAGCTTGTGATTGTTGCTCTTTGCTCCCTGATTATTCAGT
This sequence comes from Periophthalmus magnuspinnatus, assembly GCF_009829125.3. Taxonomy (NCBI): domain Eukaryota; kingdom Metazoa; phylum Chordata; class Actinopteri; order Gobiiformes; family Gobiidae; genus Periophthalmus; species Periophthalmus magnuspinnatus. The sequence continues at coordinate 16,109 of NC_047127.1, forward strand.
AAATTTGAATAAACTGGCGAGCCGCACAGTTGCTAACGGAGCCCCTGTTTGGAGCGATCCCGCAGAGTGCTACTGACAAACTCTCATTGAAATGAAAGAAAAAAAGCCGATCCCCGGAGTGCAGCATTGGGCACAGATCTGGCAGTTTAGACAGCTGTGCCATTTGTTTGATAGGGTTTTCATGTTCATCAGTGAATGACCATCCACGGCCCACAGCCCCCGTCACTGTGTGAGAAAACATCAGGAATAAAACCAGAACGACTCTACAGGATCCTTTACTCCTCGTATAACTGTCTAGAGATTCAAAGCTATAGTATAAAACTTCCGTTCACCTATATTTATCGCCATAATGGTGAGCTATGTTCTCTGTTTGGCAGCGAAAGAACAAATATGACTCATCTAACGCGTCAGATAACGATGTGGTATCCACCAAAGGACGAAAATATAAAGTGGGAGTTACTGCAATAAGGTTTTCTCCAAGTGAAAGTGAAGGCAACACACCCACTATCAGCACATTTTGTTTTCAACTCCTGCATCACCAGTACCATAAGTACCATTAGTATAGTGTCTAAAACTAAAAGTACTTCCTCTGTAAACTCACAGTTTGATTTAAATCACATGCTAGGTTTTTTAACACCATCTATATTTCTGTAAACAAATGAGAAATATCTGGTTTTGGAGGTGAACTCTTAAAGGACACCAACAAGTACTTTTAAATAGATACTGAAAAACTTCACTTGAACTGAATGCCTGACTATGCTACATTATCTTGCTCGTGTCCCCAGGGCTTTGCACATTAAGAAGGCTCTCTGCAAACTGCAAACATTTGACTGCAGTTAAATAAGGCTCCAGTTCATTCCTAAATGGGGTCGTCCTCGGAGCAATGGAGGGAAGCAATGGCTTCTCTCGGCCAATGCATTACGTTTGTTTATGGCAGGGGACTTCTTGAAAAGATAAGGTTTGAAGGACTCCACGTTCAAAGTTTACTACAAGAACTCAGACTGATACAAGAGAACATGTCAAAGCAGCACACGACAATGTCTGTGCAAAATGATAATAAGACTGCAAAAGATTGAATGGGTGGATGGACAGATAGACAGATAGATAGATAGATAGATAGATAGATAGATAAATAGATAGATAGATAGATAGGGTCAGTGAAATAGTGACCACGCTCATTGTAAGAAAATATATTTTGTATTTCTGAGCAATACATGAACTAGATTGATTTGTTTAGGGCCATACAGTGGAACATTCCAGACAAAGTAATGCCATCTCCATAGAGATGAGCAGGAAGCATAACCTCTTTCAGAACACACATTTAATGTAATTTCGCCACTGCTTTTTTACAGTTAATTTCAATTTGTCTGTGTTTATACAGTGTGCTATAAGAGCCCTGTTCAAGCATGTTTTAGTCAGTAATCTGTTGTCAAGAGGTGAATTTACATGTTGTATTTTATTTTATGTATTATTGTATTATATACACATTGCATGATATCACTAGTTTAAGTTTCCATAGAGAACTGAAGAAAACTAACACAAAACAGCATTGATGCATATTTTGCTGCATGGGCAAATTATCAAGGCCGTGCCTTATTAGGCCACATCTGTCAGCACTCTGCCACACTGAAGACAAAAGGTCATTCGAAACGAGGAAGAGCAAGAGACAAAGTCAACAATTAGCAGAGCACAACTTCAAAGATAAACAACATATGGCTCCAGTATGGAGATGCACTGCATGATCGGCAATGGGGAAAATCGCTTACAAAGATAGCACAGAGAAAGAGGCCTGTCTGACAGATTGATATAAAGTGAGAATAGCATAGAAAAGTCATACTTATCCTGTTTAAAGCAGTAAAACTATTGGTATCAAACAGGCTTGTGGGAATAATTAAATAAAGTGTTAAAGGTCGTCATTGCCATATTACTATAACTACTGCTACGTCTCATTTAGACTTCAAACTGAGCCCATTATAACATGCGATGATTACGTTTTAACTTTATACTTTTGTGTGTTACTCTATGTAACTTTCTGGAGGTGGCACATCACCTGATGATTCCTTGGAAATACTTCATGTTAAAACCATACATAGCCATATGTTATGTCATACTGTGGAATATTACAGCCAAAGCAACAACATTTCCATGGAAACAAGCAGGATGAGGCTCCAGAGTCCACTTAGACTGCAGGCATGTTAGAACAAAAACACGCAAAATGAAAAAAAAAACAACCCAAAAAAAAGTCTGTTTTTTGGGATAAAAATCCTTAAAATAATGTTTAAGCCTCTGTGGCAGCAGAAGTGTTGTACACAGTGGCAGTCACTCTCTGAACCATTTAGGAACCAAAATATCGTGTATGTATAATACAGTTTATTTTTGTGGTAACACTTCAGAAATGGAAACTTGTTAAAATACTTATATATATCCCATGCAAGTCATAAAAAAATATGATGAAATACTGTATTTATTACCCAAATATTTTCAAAATACTAATTCTTCAAATGATCATAAATGATTGCTGTTTTCAACCACAAACATTCCAAAAAGAAAACATACGGGACCAGCGTGATCAAAGCGGTAATTGAGTATTAAGAGAAATGAGTCAGTGCAGATGTAGAGTTCACTTTGATTCCTGTCCAAATCTATCTGGGGAACACACACCACACATGCCCAACACATTAATTACTACTCTCATAATGATTTTGAACTTTAACCAACACCAGTTTTAAAGAGGTTCAAGAATGTGTGCATCTCGGCTTTTTGGAGGAGACCAGCAGAGCGTTGCAGAGGAGACTCCTCATTGGTCCTTATTAGTTCCACTACAGAGAGTTGAGTCAGAGGTTAGTGTTAAATTGGTAAAACGCACAGGAACAGATCCACTTGAAAAATTTAATGTAATTGGGATAAAAAAAAGTTTTAGTGCGGAACTTTGGCACCGTTAAGACAAAAATCACTACTGTTTGCTTTCGTGATTATTGAGGTCAAAATAAGATGTACTGGAAGATAACAACTTTCCACACTTAATTTAAAGTTAGGTGTTGTGCCCTTTAGCAAGATGCTCCTTTTTCCACAGTCGGGTCCTCTACCAGAGGCCTGGGAGCTTGAGGGATCTACAGTATCTCTGCTGTTCCTGTACTGCGCTTTTCTGGACTGGTCTGATGTTTTTCCTGGGATCTGCTGTAGCCACTCCTCCAGTTTGGGGGTCACTGCCCCGAGTGTCCGATGACAACACGACACCACTGATACCTTCACCTTCCATGCCTTCTCCAGCTCTTCTTTGAGCCCCTGGTATTTCTCTATTTTCTCATGTTCCTTGTTTCTGATGTCCACCACAATGGCTTTGCTCTCTAGACACCATAATGTCTATACATACTATATATAAGTATATACATGTTTGTTATGCTGAGCATAGACTGGACCAGCCACGTTATGAGACAAGGCTGACATGTCTGAAATTAGAGTCTAATTTACTTGGTGTAAAGTTCTGAGCTCACATTTAAAAATTCATTAATGATGCAACCAAATATGCAAAAGCCACGAGCAGAATGCCTACAGCAAAACGGAGCTGGAATAACAAACCTGAACAACAACACCGTGACTATAAAGTAGGAATCCATAAAACTAGCCCACATCTGGGGCCTGTGTGAACATACAGTCTGTTTAAGATCTGTTTAAAATCGAGTCAAAGTTTACGACCCACAGACTTGTTTTCGTCAGCGTACATTATTGATAGAGAAAGTGAGGCTTCTCTAAACTGTATACTGAAGAAAGAGCTCATGGTCCAGTTTATAGCGAGGTGTGAGCCACGTGAGGAAAACCAGGGGCTGAATGGTACTTCTTTAGCATACAAGGCATAGCCACAGTAAACAGTTTGAGCATGGACAGAATTAACAGCATACAATTTTGTGTTCATTACATACACTTAGAGCATACACACATTTAGACAGTAATTTTGATTGAAGAATTAGAGTGTGGTTTAATATTTTTTATTATATTTCTTGGTAACACTGTATCTACAAAACATTCACTTATCAGGAATGAACTAATGTGAACTAAATATTTACTAAACAACATTAAATATGTTTATTTATCATAAACAAAAAAGGAACTATTCATTAACAAATGTGTAATAAATCATATCATGACCTAAAAAAAAAAAAAAAAAACTAGGAACAATCCCAGATACCAATATCTTGGCAGTTGCACAATTCAAAGAGTGAAACCAAAAGCTTGAGAAAGTCTAGACACCTGTCCAAAGTATATCCAGTGTATACTGTCTTTTATCTTTAGGTGAGGACTTTCACAATGTACTGAAAACTTCCAGTGGGGGAGAGGAGGAAACAAGCAGATCGGGTGGTTGTCAGAGCTGACGGCTGATGTGGAATCCTCACCAGAGCCTAACGAGAAACCCTGCAGGTGTCCAGCCGCCAGCGATGCTTCAAGGTGACACAATCCCACCTAAAACGCCCCACACACAGACCACCTTCACCGCATGAATTATACAGAGGAGCACACTCACGTTTCATAAGAGAAGCTATACATTTTAGCAGTACATGTACGTCGTCAATGAATATTTCAACAAACTCATGCAGTAGTCTCTAGTAATAGGTGTTCTGTTCATCTTGCATCGCTCCAGCAGCTTCACTGGTTCTTCTCACTCTGATCCATATTTATCATTGATTATTCAGAGAAACTGAATCATATTCGCTGTGTCATTTTTGTAAAGTGGTTTGAACATCTCCCAAAGATGCCTGTAATTTTCCACAGCAAGACATTAAACTTGTCTATCTCCACGGAAACAAGGAGGTGTAGCTGCAAAGTACAGGTCTTATCTAGTCATATCTGTAAGCTCAGTCAGACTACAAGTTTATTCTTTGTGCAGGCATTTCTTTACAAAACTTTGCAAAAACAGCTTGATAGATGGGTTTACTATCATGACCTTAACCCTATTTCTAACTCCATCATAACAATAAGACTGATAACAAAGCGACAATCACATCAGGTTTTAATATAAATGTGTAAAAAGATGCAAACTCTGCGTTTATTAAGTACATGCACTCCTTCCTAGCAGCTTAGTTCAATAGCTTTATGTTCTGAAATTAATGCACTAACCTATAACGACACAAGCCATTTTCAGCATTAAAACTTAATGAAGGACAAAGAGCTAAAGCGCCGCCTTGTGAGGGGCGCTCATGTATAATAAGAGTAATGTCCACTCTATGCTAGCTTGGATATTTTCTCTTTTCTTGCACCCTTGGGAGAGTTTGTTTACCATTTATTTTGGTTTTACTTTTTTTTTTTTGTCACAGATAGTGTTTGTGAACTAATACAGATACTACACAGTAATAAACATTCCAACACAAAGAGAGTAAAAAAACCCTTTGTCATCCATTTCCATTACCTGCTGTTCACGTTATTGCAGACTCCTCTGTTGACCAATCATGTCAAAATCTCCCCAAAACAAAGAAAACAAGATTTGCAGTGGTTCCCTTTAATTAGCTTAGTCATAACAAAGTTGGCGTTGCTAGCATGATGGATAGTGTTGTGCAGAGCGCTCTCCAGAGGCCAGTAAACAATAGCATCCAGTGACCTTCAAATGAATGGCTGTACCTGTGCCTTCTGTGACTCAAGCAAAAACACTCAAGTCTGCTGTTTCAAGGACTAAAGCTACAACAAAGAAAATACAACACTTTATATTTACACAATATTTAAGCCAAAGGTCGCAACCTCAATTTTAGCAAAAATGTTCGGCCAAATTCATCCTCTGGAGTGACCTTTTAATGTGGTGACCTGGTGTGGAAGTTCATTCTGACAGTGTGGCTTTTGGAACAGTACAGGTTAAAAACAAACAAAACATTAACTGTCTGTAAAGTCAGTTAATAAAATTCTGATTGTTTTTTGCTTGTGTGACAAAGGCCATTATTAGTTGTACTATTGGTTGTACTTGGGTTATGGGGTAACCCTGGCTGGAAAATCTAGAATGATCCCTCCTTTTATTTTTATAGCAGTGGGTTTGAGTCTGGTCCTAACTTCCTCCGTCATGTCTCCAGTGAAATGAAGGAGCTAATTGGTCACCATTATTCTGAACCAAATCACATTTCTGTCACTTCAGATTAACAGTTTAGTGTTTCATTCAATGATTCTGCAGAAATCAGTTTTTCAGTTGTGAAAAAAGTTGTGAGTTTTGTTCCTCGTAAGTAGCCATATTTGTTTTAATAGGCAGGTTAATCTTGTCCATTGGCTGATCCACCTGTCAATCACACTATCTAAAAATGGAGACGCTCACCAGACTGACATCATCATAAAGTATTGAAGAAGTGTGAATTCTGCATCTCTTCACTCATATGAAGACTTCTGTTTGTGGGAGCTGGGGACAAGTTTTAATTTAAACACCTTCTTCCTCCTTTCATGGCTTTGAACTCAAGTACCCCGGCTTTAAAAAGTGCACGTTGCATTGGTAATACTTATAGACATAATAATGTACAGATTTCATGTACTTGAGTTTAGGTCTTTTCAAACTATGAAACAAGCTCACACACCTCATGGCCTCATTTCAACTAAAAAAGCAGCTATCTGCAGGCCAAGGAAATGGTAGCAAAGCTGTAGTATTTTATATGAACTGACCAAGGCTAAAACCACACTTGGGATTTGGGATTTTGTCTGATCAATGAAATACATATTTCAAAAGCAAAAAGATCTGGGCTGGAGATTGAAGAATTGATTATATGAAGCCTTAAGTGCCCATCTTGAGATGTCGGCATTTACTCACACAACTTGGAGACATTAAGGCCTGTATCTCTAGAACTTGGGAAAAAAGTTTAAAAAGTGAACCAAGAAATGCAAAACAGACTAGCTCTGTGGTTGCTCCCTACTTCACAGTCCTTAAGGGAATATAAATCCCAACACTATACTAGATAAAATCCTATAATTTATGCAAATCTGATGATATATTGTACAATTGCATTTGTGAAGTTTTAAATCACTTTTGGGAGACTTCCAGTTTCTGTTCTTTAAGGTGTAAAACTCTGCAACAGCATCTGATCAATCTTGTATGATTTTTAAGAAAAGCAGTACAGATATTATCCTATTATATAGAATTATACTTATGTAATCTTTAGCTGAAGAATATTACACAGTAGGGTAAAATACAGCTATATCTACAACCAATATCAAATGCCTCTTTTTGGTAATTTGAAAAAATAAATAAATACATAAAAACATAAATAAATAAAATAATAATAATACTAATAAAAGGGGAAAAGCTACAGTGGGTCATAAATTGTCCAAATGTTAAGGCTCACTTTTAATGAGCTCTCGACTTTAACCCGTTAGTATCTCCATCATTAAGCTACGTCTTCACTGCCATAACATTTCATTAGAAGTCAGTCGGTTAGCATCTTTTAGCCCAGTGAAATATGGCTAACACTGGGGTCTTGCTAATTGAAACAGACACAGCTGTGCGCCCTCCCGCTGCACATGCAGATGACATTTTGATTGGGATTGTGACTTCTGCAGATAATCGTTCCTTAGACAGGCTTTTGGCATCGCCCTGTGTGAGAAAAGACTTCTTAAACTTTGGGGAAAGTACTTATAGTTGCAGTTCAACTTAAATGTGCAGTACATCAGTTTTTTGGTGGAGGGTCTGCCACCTAAATGGAGATTTTATGGCCTGGATTATTAAGGTTGGGATAAGCAAGTTGCAGGTCAGATCTGTGGAGAGGTGACTCTGCGTAAGAAAGCATTTTTTCTACTTGGTTTAGACTTCAGTAAGTCCAAGTTAAAACACATTTTTGTTACTTACGTAGGTTTTTGAACTGCAAATATAGTCTGGTTCTTAGTGACTGAGTCTCAAAATGATTAATCTTATCTTCTGTATAAATCTGCTCATAAACAGCTGAATACATTTACATGCAAACAAGGAACATAAAATGTACCTTTCAAATATTTTAATTTCAGCTTAATTAACTAGCAGCAGGATCCTGTCTTGCCTTGATCTGTGGTCGTCTGATTGCGAGCAAGCGTATTTTATTAAAAGGAATGAGATTGACCGCTGCACAATTATGACGCATAATCAGGCAGAAAACAACAAAGCTGGTGATGAAGCCGACGATGAGGCTGATGATGAAGCTGACGATGAGCGTGATAATGAAGCCGACGATGAGGCCAACGATGAAGCTGACGATGAAGCTGATGATGAAGTCGATGATGAGGCCAACGATGAAGCTGACGATGAGCGTGATGATGAAGCTGATGAGACCGACGATGAAGTTAATGATGAGCGTGATGATGAAGTCGATGATGAGGCCAACGATGAAGCTGACGATGAGCGTGATGATGAAGCCGACCATGAGGCCAACGATGAAGCTGATGATGAAGCTGATGAGGCCGACGGTGAAGTTGATGATGAGCGTGATGATGAAGCCAATGAGGCCGACAATGAAGCTGGCGATGAGTGTGATGATGAAGCCAATGATGAGGCCGACGATGAAGCTGACGATGAGCGCGATGATGAAGCCGACAATGAGGCCGACGATGAAGTTGATGATGAGCGCGATGATGAAGCCAACGAGGCCGACGATGAAGCTGGCGATGAGCGTGATGATGAAGCCGACGATGAGGCCGACAATGAAGCTGGCGATGAGCGTGATGATGAAGCCGACGATGAGGCCGACGATGAAGCTGACGATGAGCGTGATGATGAAGCCGATGAGGCCGACGATAAAGCTGAAGTCAGTCACATTTTTGCTTAGTCATCAGATAACCATGTGACTCATGGCCCAGCTGTTTGTGGACCCAGCAGAGTGGCCATTACATTATAGACATTTAGATGAGATGCAAGTTCTAAATGGACTTAAAGGGATTTGGTTGGGATTTGATTGGAGTTGTTCAGATTTTTGTGGACTCTGTTAGTCACTTCTGTATTTGAATTATTTATTGATGACTCCAGGGAGGAGCCCATTATACATGCTATTGGCGTTAGGGGAAACTAGAGCCTGGAGAGAACATGCAAACTCCGCGCAAAAAAGCCTCACCAGTTCGAGTAATGAAACCTAAGAATTTGCTGTTTGGACACAGACCTCCCCACAGCATCACCATGCATTTAACCATCTATTGCACTATACCACTATGACCAGGAAGAAAGTCCCCCGAGAATGTTCAGCAGATGCACATTTAAAGGGCAGGTTCATTTTACTAATACCATGAAGATAATTATATTTAAGATTTTGCAATAAATAAAGACAGAAAAAGATAAAGGGATAGGGACAGAGGAGGAAGGGAGTGGAAAGAGGGAAGAAAAGATTCAAAATAATGCTATAAAGAACCAATTACATCATCATTACATCATCTTGAAAGCTCAAACAGTGTGTTGGGATAGTGTTGAGTTTTCTATTGCATTAGCTCATACAGATACATTTTAGCATGAGCACCGTGCGTTCTTGCTGCTAAAGCTTAAGTTGTGTGATCTTTGTATTCCTTAAGCCATTCCTCTGTGGATAACACTTTTTTTCCATCTGCATACACTGCACATATTAATGCTGTGGATCTGAACATCAAGTTCACACGGGAACAGGCCAAGGAGAACAAACTGGCCTTCTTAGATTGTGCAGTAACTATAGGAGCCACAAACAAAGCACTTCAGTGTAGTGAAGACTGCAGTGAGCATTACACTGGAGAAACTAAGCAGCCACTCCATAAGAGAATGAACCAACGCCAATGAGAGAGCAGATCAGGACCACAGTCTGCTGTACATCTAAATCTAAAAGACACTAACCACTCCTTTAAGAGAGTGAGGTTCAGATCTGAGCCAGAAAAAAGAAATGGTTTGAGAGGAGAGTTAACGAAACAATGTCTGTTAGGATAGACAATTCTTCCTTGAATAGGAATGTGGGCCTCAGACATCACTTAGCTAAGAAAACAGCACTGCTAGCCACTAAGCTAAAAGCCAGTATGCTACTAGGTGTGAGAGCACCCATTACAGGCCTGAACCATTATGCAAAAATATGACTCAGGCACAGTTCACTCTTAGTGTAGTTCATTAGAACTAACCAACAAACAAACAAACTGCAAACAAACAGATGTGTTAGTCTCAGTGTAGTTAGCTCCTCCTTCAGAAAGATAAACGGCAGTGTCCAGCATTAATCTGACCACAACTGAAGAAGAGGCGTGGATGAGCAGCAAAACATCTTCAAGCTAAAACTTTTGTCCAGTGACTGAATTTCTTTTGCTATTTGTATATCATTTTTATATGTTAGCTAGTAGTCTACCCCTTCCATTAATAAACAGTTTCAATGAGTGAGTGTCATTGAATAATAATACAGGTCTATGTTTCTAGCCTTTTTCTCATGAATGACCGTTTTATATTTGACCCACCACATGTGTAGCCTCACATTCTTTCAGCTGTGCATAGCCCACGACCATTGCGTCCACTGAAGCTTAAACAAACACAAGCCTCGGGGGCTCGTTCACCATTTCCTTTATGCTAGAATACATGAATAGGCAACAGGAGGACTTCTTCTGTCTCATTAGAACTTCAAAACGGGCTTCAACTATTGCATTTATATGAATATTAATAGCATTCTCAGACAAGGATGAAAGAATGAAGGGAAAACCACAAATCATAAAAGTTAAATAGAGCAGTTTTTTACCCTCCCGTTATTATGTCGTCAGCTCTAAAGTGCATGTAGCGGTTTGCAACAATGGAGTGTGCCAGTTGACAGGAGACATTGTGGCATGCTAAAAGCCAGGTTAGCGCTCCTCTTGCATAATCGGTATAAGCTAGTACTTCCATTTATATCACTCTGCGTCTTTTATTCTTTGAGTGACAGTCTCCTCTTTTGCAGGAGCGGCGATAAGCGGCACTCTGTTCACAGTGGGGGATAAATGCTGCATCAGGAGCTTTTGCCAGACTGCTTGGCTTGACTAATGCCTGACACTACAGGTAGTGCAGGAGACGGGAGGGGGCGGGTGGGGAGGGGACCGCTGGGTGGGGTGTCCTTGTTAGATTGATTTCACATTAGCGTCATTGTATCTGCACCCTGCATGGAGAGTTTAATGACGACATATACAGGACATGGCTAACTTCAAGTCATCTCTATAAAAAAAATAAAAATAGTTTAACATATGAAAGAATGATCAACTTCTACTTAAATCTGCATGATGTAACTTTTCTCCTCATTTCCATGGTAATGTATTGCAACAACCCTAACTGACCCTAACCCTAAATATTTTACATTATTCCATTACAGTTTTTTGTTTGTTACTGTTCTCTCAACCAAACAATTCCCTTGGCCCTTTCAAAATAAAACGTTCTGCACTGATGAACTGCAGAATGGGTCTTACTGTGAAAAGGTTTTCAAATGACAATACACTAACAGAGCATCAGTGAGTTCATCAGTGAGTGAGAATTAAATATTTAAAATAACATGTAAAAGAATAGAACAGGCCAGGCAGATGAAATCTCACCAAGTTGTAATCAGCCAATTATTATTGGCAAAGAAATATGAACTAAAATGCAGTAGAATACAGGAATTTATGTGATTGTTTTTTGAAAACTTTTCTTGCGAGAAAACCCCTCAAAAACCCCACACATTTGGGTGATTTGTGTGTCTATTTTATCTTTTCTTTTAAAGTGCCTCGGGGAAAAGAAGGTTGGATTACTAAATGGCTGCTGCATTACAAGAACTCCCAGTAGACTTCAGAGTTCTAAACCAAGTCTTATTAAGTTTTATTCTTAAGTTTAATTTAATGTATAGCCATCATTACAGAAAGGAGACTTGTGTGACAGCCAGATCAACTGAACTAATTTTATCATTTTTACAACTCTATCTTGAAAGATAGATAGAGGGAAATGGCTATAGTGACAGTCTCATAAACCAAAAAGGAATGGAAGAAAACCCTTTTGCCAAAAATAACTTGGTATAAAATGTGAAAATAAATTAGATCCTTCTGCAAAATGCCAGCGCATAAAACAAACAAAAACACTGAAATTGAATGTAATAACTGGGCATTTTCAGCACTGAGACTATAATCCACAAAATGTGAACTTATTCCTTCAATACAAAAGAAAAAAACAATGTAAGTGACACGTTCTGAAAAGTTAGCTTCTAGATGTTCTGTTTGTTTTGGTGTTTACTTTTGAAACTCCTCTCTGCTGTCAGCGACCATGAGTTACGCTTTCACCCGGAAACTAGAAATTGGAGCTGCCAGTGCCATTATCTGTCAAGTTTAAACAATGAGGCCAGTCCCTTAGGTATGCCACTCTGTGTTTGCTTCATCTCGTCAGCACTTCTATGGCGTGGCGAGATTTGAATAACCGCATCAGTAACATTTATCGGTCGTCACAGAGACAGTAATCAAGAACTTGGCGAGGGAAAAAAGATGGGCCTTCAGTCAACAAGACAAGTGAAGGGTTTGAAGAAGCCTTGGTACTTTGAATGAACTTTGTATAAACAGTGTTATGTAATTCAGGAGGAGAGTTATTCAAAGTCTAGCCATAATCAGTTGTTTAAATTGTGTGTGTCAAACTTATAAGCAAGAGTCCAATTAGCCAAACCTTCATCTTGGATTTTAAAATTATATGCATCTAAGAATTCTTTGATTTGCAAATCATTTATTACGTTTTCTGACATTAAAGTTCTAGAGTTTTAAGAACATTGGACTGACATCAGATCATATTTTACTAAAATGTTTAGACAGCTTGTGCAGTGACGTTTTGTAACTTGACATTTAGACAGAATTATAATGAAATGCCACAATCTTTATTTCTCAAATATTATTTTTAATCATTCAAATTCATTGCCTTTATTTACTTCATAATTTCAGCATTTTTCCTTTATAATTTCTGAGGCAAAGTTAACATTAATTACCAAATTACCACATGCAATATTATTATTGTATCTGTAGAATAAAGAGAAATTCCTTATATAAAACATTCAAATTTTCTCATGCTAAAGATGCCATTATTTGCTCGTTTCCATGGAAATGTTATTGCTTTGTTTGTTCCACAGTATAGCATTAAATGTATCTATATCCATGGAGACAAACAGTTGGCATCACCAGCTCAAGTAACATGTCAGATCTGTTAGCGATAGCAATTAGCAAAGCAATAAGAGATGTGATAATAACATGGCAGATCCCCCAAGTTTAATCTTACAATGACAGAAACAATAAAATGTTCTTGGACAAATGTGGTTCTGATAATTCACGTTGCCCCAGTTGGTTGTATATGTCTGTGTTGCTCTGTATCGTGGCTGTTCTTTCTGCTCTATACACTCCTCTTTCTCCTCTTCCTCATTTACATGCACTTTCATGTCAGAGGCAGTTATCACAGTCTTTCCTCTCTGTCCCATGATAACCCTGACCTCCCCACACTGGAGTTAACAACCTTGTCCAGCTCCATTGTGCTTGACGTAGCCAGAAATCAGTGCATGTAGGGTATTATTTGGTGCCCTGGGTGTCGTCTGGCAGCCTGTGGTGCCTTTTTATCTTCATAATGATCAGGCAGTGACATGAGCCAGTGTCCGAGTGACTGCGGAGATAGAAATGTCAACATTATAATGAACATGTGCAAAGGATATGTAGAGTAAAATGAGTAAAAAAGCACGAGTCAGGGTTAACCTGGAATGTTTTGAGTCCACCAGCCCCACAAATTTATAATAACAATAATAATTATTATAATTATTATTACTATCATTATTATTATTATTTGAATAAAAGCTACATATCTTTATGCCATATTGTGGAACATTCCAGAAGACAAACAGAAAATGCAACATTAAGTCAATTACAATTCCAAAGTATAGTTTGTTTATCATTTGTGTGGCTGTAGACCTTGAACGTTCTGTTCTCAAAAACCTGCCCAAGGCACAGTGCTGTAAGCTGTTTTATCTGCAGACATAACCTCTGTAATATGACCTCTTGAATAACTAGAAAAGTTACTAGGACTATTATGTACTGCCTTTAGACCCCCCCTCCCTGCATTTGCATGCTGTTGTTTTATTGTGGGAGTGTCCAGTGTCACTTCTCGCCTGTGCAAAGCCGGCAACTCTCCCCGGCACACGCATCACACATCACAGGAGCAAAATAAGAATACACATAGATCTGAGAGCAGGTCAACTGGGTGCCATTCAAAGCCACAGTCGGTGACAAGTGTGTGACAAGGCCCATGGGCTCCTCGTGACGAGAATGTTTACATCCAAGTGTTCGGCTGAGAAAACGAGGGAGGCCTGAGAAATCGCCCCTTCTACAGTTCACATTTAGAGCATACTAATGGGCTGTTTGTGTCAATGTTTACGCTCGGAAATATACTTTAGAAGACTGATGGAACTTTATTTGGTTACACTTGGGTTCTCAACAGCCAAAATGTGCCAGTTGTAACCCAAGATAAACCACACTGTGAGTGACTCTGCATAGTCAACATTGCACTTGTCTTGAGCCTGTGACCTTAGGATTCAAAGGATTGTGCTGTATCCCAGCACAGCTCCTGGTTTCAACTTGAATTCTCAGTCAAAGTTGTCAGCTGTAAAGCATGCTGGAGGTGAGATAAAATACTTAAAAAACACACACACAAACACACAGACACACACACATACACACACCTTTAAAGCATAAACAGAAGTAAAAAAAAAAAATACTGAACTAAAAATGTTAGTAAGAGGCATCACATACTAAGTTGTAGTGAGCATTGAGAGCCAATAGAGGGAGCATCAAAGTCTATGGTACTTTTTGTTATTTAATTTTATATATATATATATATATATATATATATATATATATATATATATATATATATATATATATATATATATATATATATATATATATATATATATATATATATGTGTATATATAAAATATATACACAGATGTGAAAAGTAAAGTAATCATTAGATAACCAGTTCAAACTCACAGAAGGTTGAACTGGGGGCCAAAGCTTTGGCAGAGAGATAATAATACAAGAGAAACTAAGTTTAATGGGCCGTTATATATTTGATATATTTCACTGGTTAAGATGGTGACAGAGTTTGCTTTTTGCAGTTTCGTAATCCTCCAAAATGCTCCTTACTTCAGTTAGATCGCACACTTGACACTTGACTCGTCTTGAGATGACATTACAGGAAATGCCAAAAATAGATAAGATTGCTATTGTGCCGATGAAAAGGGTGAAGTTGCATCATCATGGGCATATGTATAAGGCAAATAAATAACATGTGGTTAAGGCAAAAACAAAGGCGATTCAGGGACAATAATTCAGGCAAGCGTCTCAAACATACAAACATTATGTATGTAAAAATATAAATCTATGTATGTAAAAATATATGTTTGTATTTATGCGAGTGAGTGCAGTCCATCCATCCCATCCATTTTCCTCCCGGTGGGACATGTCCAGAACACCTCCCTAGGGAGGCGTCCAGGAGGCATCCTGAGCAGATGCCCAAGCCACCTCAGCTGGCTCCTCTCGATGTGTAGGAGCAGCGGCTCTACTCCGTCCCATGTGACTGAGCTCCTCACCCTATCTCTAAAGGAGCACCCTCCACCCTGCTGAGGAAACCCATTTCAGCCGCTTGTATCTGTGATCTCGTCCTTTCGGTCATTACCCAGAGCTCATGACCATAGGTGAGGGTAGGAACGTAGATTGACGGTAAATTGAGAGCTTTGCCTTCCGGCTCAGCTATTTCTTCACCACAGTGGTGGTGGATAGCCTTCAGGCTGAGGAGTGTGATTGTGAATCAAGAGGAGCAGTGTGGTTTTTGTCCTGGTTGCGGAACACTGGAGCAGCGCTACACTCTCCATCAGGTGCTCGAGGCTCATGGGAGTTTGCCCAACCAGTCCACATGTGCTTTGTGGATCTGGAGAAAGCATTCGACCGTGTCCCTCATGGTGTCCTTTGGGGGGGTGCTCAGAGAGTATGGGGTCTGGGGCTCTTTGCTATGGGCTGTCCGGTCCCTGTATGACCAGAGCAGGAGCTGTGTTCATAAGTCCTTTGTCACCGGCTCTGTTCATTGTTTTTATGGACAGAATTTCTAGCCGGGGCCAGAGGAGGTCTGGTTCAGGGGCCAGGGGGGGTCTGGTTCAGGGGCCAGGGGTGGTCTGGTTCAGGGGGCAGGAGTGGTCTGGTTCAGGGGCCAGGGGGGGTCTGGTTCAGGGGCCAGGGGTGGTCTGGTTCAGGGGGCAGGAGTGGTCTGGTTCAGGGGCCAGAGGGGGTCTGGCCCAGAGGGGGTCTGGCCCAGAGGGGGTCTGGTTCAGGGGCCAGAGGGGGTCCAGTTCAGGGGCCAGAGGGGGTCAGGTTTGAGAATCATAGGATCTCATACCTGCTGTTTGCAGATGATTTTGTCCTGATGCTTCATTGAATCAGGACCTGCATCTCTGGGGCAGTTTGCAGCTGAGTGTGAAGTGTCTGGGATGAGAATCAGCTCCTCCAAATCCGAGTCCATGGTTCTCGACCGGAAAAAGGTGGTGCCCTCTCCAGGTGTGTGGGGAGTCTCTGCCTCAAGTGGAGGAGTTCAAGTATCTCGGGGTCTTGTTCACGAGTGAGGGAAGGATGGAGCGTGAGATTGACAGGCAGATTGGTGCAGCGTCTCCAGTGATGCGGTCACTGTCACTGGTCTGTTGTGGTGAAGAAGAAGCTGAGTCATAAGGCGAAGCTCTCGGTTTACCGGTCAATTCATTCCTACCCTCACCTATGGTCATGAGCTCTGGGTAATGACTGAAAGGACAAGATCGCGGATACAAGCGGCTGAAATGGGCTTCAACCGCAGGGTGGCTGGATGCTCCCTTAGGGATAGGGTGAGGAGCTCGGTCACGCAGGAGGAGCTCGGAGTAGAGCCGCTGCTCCTACACGTCGAGTGGAGCAGCTGATGTGGCTCGGGTATCTGTTCAGGATGCCTCCTGGACGGCTCCATAGGTGTTCATGTCCCACCGAGAGGAGGCCCCAGGGAAGACCTAGGACATGCTAGAGGGACAATGTCTCTCTGGCCTGGGAACGCCTTGGGGTCCCACTGGAGGAGCTGGAGGATGTGTCTGGAGTGGGCGACGTCTGGGAGTCCCTGCTTAGACTGATGCCCCCGTGATCAGGCCCCGGATAAGAGGAAGAAATTGGATGGATGGATAAACAAGTAAAGAAATGCTTGTGTACTCGACCAAGCCGTCCTGTCAAATGTCAGAGGGGCTAACCACTCTGCCATAGTCCACAGTTACAATAAGTATCATTTTGTGAAAATGCATTATTTCTGACAATCCATTTGGAGAGTGTTTTTAAACCACTCCCCAAAAATCCAAAGACAAAGCATTCTACAAATGTCAGCCCATCTGTTCAACTTCTCAAGCTTTATCCAGACTGGACCATTTACCCCAATTATGATCAAAAACAAAATGAACAAAAAAATTACATTTTTGTAAGTCACAGAGACATGTGATTAAGAGTTTTGTTTTTAGAAACTTGCCAAATTAGACACAAAATAAAATAGTTCAAGGCTGTTAAGAGCTTTGGAAAGGAATTGATTCTGAATTACATAATTTTATTAAAAAAAAAAAAAAAAAAAAAAAAAAAATATATATATATATATATATATATATATATATATATATATATATATATATATATATATATATATATATATATATATATATATATATATATATATATATATATATATGATTGTCTTGAAGTCTTTATGAGATTTGGGAGTCCCAGCAGTTAAAGGATAAAAATATATTAGTTTGGCAAATGAAATAGATCTGTAAATGTTAATTATGAGCATTTTTATTCTGATTGTAAACTATGACTGGGGTAAACCTGGCATCAAACCATGTAGTCATAATATACAACACATTTTCTCCTTGCTCAGTGGTGTATACCTGATATAAGTGACACTGGGGACATCTCATAGCATTACTATAAAGTTCATTATAAGTTCTGGTGGCAAAGAAATTACTTGGATGACTTACATTTTAAGTACAAGTATTATCCAAATATCCCCCATCATCCTTCCCCGTTTAAATGACCCCTTGTTGTTGCACTTGGTCTTAAACTCACCAGAGTCACCTGCTCCAGCACATTCCCATTTCTCTGACTTTATCAGAAGTCGGGATGTTGCAGCAGGGGGCATAAATAAGTGACATCGTAATCATAATTTATGGAACAAGAGGAGCTATTTAAATTTTTGTCTCAGCCCGGCAGCTCCTGGTGAATGCGTTACCCCATTCGAAACCGCTTTCCTGCAAGAAATCAGCAAATAAAGGATGAATGAGCGCGAAGAAAGTGCCCCGCGAAGCTGTAAAAATGAAATGCCACCAATTTGGCTAAAAGCAACAAGTCTATTTGAGTAATGAGTGAATGTGCGCTACCGGATTCGTCTCGCTCCCTCTCACCTACACTTTTTTTTCTCTTTTGAGAGCTACTCCATTTGTCTACATTCTAATGCCTCAAGCATGGATAAATGACTTTTTACTGATCACGTATTTGTATCAGTGAGCACGGTTTTCAATGATAAAAATCACACTCTAGGCTCGCCGTATAATTTCATTCACATATGACGCCTACGCTTTGGATCTGAGCCAGTCAAAACTCCTCCATTTTGCCCAAGATGGATTCCTAATTTGGATCATTAGGTTCAATAAGGTTTTAAGGCACCTTTTACAGATGGTGTTTTAAAATGGTGTTTTAAGATGGCGTTAAAGATGGCGTTTTAATACACCTGTGGGATGTCTATGTGTTTGTTTGATTTGAAAAAGACAGACCTGTAAAATGGATCCGCCTGAGTTCTAGCATGTGATTGTCTTGTTGACATGGCAACAAGGACCAGCATGGAGCATGAACAGTTAATGCAGCAAGAAATAACAGTGTGAAGTGAGTTTATTTAAAATTATATGTTTGTTTTGAACGAGTTTGGTTCCTGAAAAGAATAACTATAACGGAGCTGTTCAATGTTTGTTGGCAGATACTTTGTCTTTTTAATTCAGGCTTAATAACAACTGTAACAGCCCAACCCCAACTCTGAGTTTACACTTCTCCTACATTACAACATTCTCAACAAGGCAATGGGAAGCTTACGCCCCCTACTGTACTGACGCCTTCCATCACTCCACCGTCACTACAACATCACTCCACTGTCACTAGACCATTACTAGACTATCACTAGACCATTACTACACTGTCACTACACATCACTACATCACTACACTACACCATTACTACACTGCACTATAACTACAGCATCACTACACTATCACTAGACCATTACTACACCGTCACTACACTATCACTCCACTGTCACTAGACCATTACTATACCGTCACTACACCATCACTAGATCACTACACTACACCGTCACTACACTACACCATCACTACAGTACACTATAACTACACCATCACTAGATCACTACACTACACTATCACTATATCACACCATTATTGCAATACACCATAATTACACTACACCATTACTACACTACACTATCACTACACCACACCATCACTACACCATGACTACATTACACCATCACTACACTACACCATCACTACACCATGACTACATTACACCATCACTACACCATGACTACATTACACCATCACTACACTATCACTACACCATGACTACATTACACCATCACTACACTACACCATCACTACACCATGACTACATTACACCATCACTACACTATCACTACACCATGACTACATTACACCATCACTACACCATGACTACATTACACCATCACTACACTATCACTACACCATGACTACATTACACCATGACTACATTACACCATCACTACATTACACTATCACTACACCATGACTACATTACACCATGACTACATTACACCATCACTACATTACACCATCACTACATTACACCATCACTACACTACACCATCACTACACCATGACTACATTACACCATCATTACACCATCACTACACTATCACTACACCGTGACTACATTACACCATCACTACACTACACCATCACTACACCATGACTACATTACACCATCACTACTCTATCACTACACCGTGACTACATTACACCATCACTACATTACACCATCACTACACCATCACTACACCTGAGGAAGGCTACAAGATGTTAAAATATGAAACAGGTAAACAAACGGCCCTGTCTGACAGAAAGTTTAAAACTGAAGACAGAATACATTGTAAAGTTCTGTAACATAGTCCTGTAATGTACTGTAGTACAGTACTATAAATGTACTCTACTATAAGTACTCTATTCTCTGTAATATAAGTACTATAAGTACTTTGTACTGTAAGCACTCCACTATAAATATTCTGTACTATAAGTCCTCTGTGCTATACGTACTCTAAGTATGATGGATGTATTATGTATTATGTCTGTACTCTAAGTATTATGATGATTGTTGGCTGCATTTTGTTTACATGAGCATATGCAAAATAAATTCATTCAAACTCCTAACCCCTTTGTTCATTATGAGTTTACACTTTGTTCATGTTTTTAAGGCTAATTAAGATGTAATTATCATAGAGTGGTTCTAAACTAATTATGAATATGCTACATGTACAAAAACAAAATCCCGTTACTCGGCAACACAACACAGATGTCTCAGGTAGATTTGAACAGGATAATGACCCAACAGCTCCTCTCCCATTCGTTTCTCCCTTTCTTCTCTTTGTTTCTCTGCCTGTCGCCAGTTAAGTCGAATTAATTGACCTGTTTACCCTTTTCTTTTTGTCCTCTTTTGGAAGAATATACCCGGGGCTATTTTAGGTCCACTTAGAGACTCTACTCTTTGAAAAGTATACCACCCCAACACCAGCAGACAGACTGTGAACTTGCAAGCTTTCTCAAGTTTTTAATAGTGTGTTTTTGAGGTCAGGGATACAAAAGGAGGAAGTGTGCAGTACCAGGACTGGACTTAGACTTGGGTCACGTCCCGTGGGCTTCGATAATCCATTTGGACTATTATTCCTCCAGTAGATTACTCCTTGTCATTTAACGCTTGGCTTGTGTCCATTTGAAGTCATTATAGAGGAGCTCTGACGATGTTTCATCAATTATTTATGTTATCTCGGGGCTGGTTATCGCGGAGGGAGTGTTCACCTTGTTATCTCAATGGGAGGATCAGATTACATTGGACACCTGGGCTGTAGAGTCTTCATGTCGGCCGTGTGCTATACTAGCCAAATGATAAAGGTCTGATAATGTGTTCTTTGCTATTTCTTTTTTCCTTCAAATTCTGGAGTTGCTCCAAATCATTAGACTCCTAAAGCAGTGAATTCAAACAAAGTTTAAAGGTACAACTTTTCTGGTGGAGTCCCCTGCCACCTCCTTGTCTCCAAGGATGTGTCATTACTTTGCCTTGATTGTTCCACAGTACGGCATTAAACTAGCTTGGGAGTGCAGGTGTTTATGTTGACAAAAGGTAACAGGGACTAGCCAGCTCACCTCTCCACAGATCTGACCTGTAACTTGGTCTGGTGCATCACTTTTTTGCTTCCATGGTGAAAACTCTTTATTCCAATCCTGTGGAACATTCCAGGCAAAGGAATAACTTCTCCATGGAGACAGGCAGGTGGCAGATTATACACCAAAAAATACAAAGAGCAGCTTTTTAACCAGTTTTGACAAAGGCACTTTATGGAAAATACCAGGCCACGTTTTCATTTCTTTCATTTCAGCCAAAGAGGATGTTTTATGCTTCCTCATCTCGTCTATAAAAGTCCACATTATGTAACTAATTATTACTTTGTTTGAATAATTTTGGTGAGATCACATTGAAATGGGTCTATAAAGGTGTATATGGCTGTAATAAGTTCTATTCTGAAAACCATCTTGAGACAAACAGCAGCTTTTGTCCACAGCGTATTGTTAAACTAATAAACTCTGAGTGTGAAGTTACTGGAGCCGTCCTGGCACTCGCCCATATTTGATCTATTCTTATCTGCCTATTCCCTGATGCAGCTATAACACTGTTTCCCCACAGGGATAATTAAAGTTTCATCTCATCTAATTTGAGAGGTGGATATCCTTTCAAATTCAAAACACAAAGTGAAAATCTACAAGTTATACACAACACACTGACATTTGTGTGTGTGTGTGTATATATATATATATATATATATATATATATATATATATATATATATATATATATATATATATATATATATATATATATATATATATATATATATATATAATGTAATGCTCATGTAGAGTAATGCTAATTTATTCAGACAATTTGTTGGAACGTAGTCGTGACCATTTGCCAGGGTGTAGAGTTAGAACGATGTGACGATAATTTAATCATTCTAAACAAAACGTTAGGAGGAGTTTGGTGAAGATGAGACTTTAAAAACATCGAGGAGCAGGTGGATTGTCATTTCAGACCCTGTCAAGATAACACAACTTAAAAAGACAAAACTGAGACTAAACTGAGGACAAGAGGAGGACAGGAGCAGGACTAAACCAGGACAAGAGCAGGACTAAACCAGGTCTACATCAGGACCAAACTGAGTGCACAGTTGAACTCAGCTGGGAGACATGTGAACGCACCGTGATTATGCTCAAATGAGACAAAGCAGCACTTGTGTAAAACTTAAACTCTCTTTTGAAAACATGGGAAGAACAAGGACCACACACAAAGTTTATGTTGCGATAATTCTCATTTAACACATTAAAACCATGACTGTTGTCCTTTTCATGTTCATGCAGATCTTTGAGCATGTGTCTCCAGTGCAACATTTGTCAAGTGTAGCTCATGTCTCCCACAGTATTTCAACCAAATGTACAACATCTGATCCCAAACTCTTGATTCCTGTTCATAATCATGGAAGTGATTAAAAATATATAATTTTGTAACCATGGCCAATATGTGCTTTTCTCCTTTCGAAAGAGTTCCATGAATAAGATTTCAACTGGTTAGAAGTTGAAAACGCATTAATGACACGTTGCCTGAGTGAAATTTATTTTCTAAAATAATTAAAAATAAATGTTTTAATGGAGTTTTTTTATCACCGAAATAACAGAATGCCATTTGCTGTCAAATTTGTATAACACCATTTTTAAACCCTGCTTAGACTGCTGCCCCCGCGACCCGGCCCAGGATAAGAGGAAGAAAATGGATGGATGGACCATTTTTAAACCTATTCACATTTGTTAAAGTTGCACTATGTAGCTTTTCTGGATAAGGGTCTGGTACCTCCTTATCCTCCTTATGTTGTTATTATACCTGGAGTGTTTCATAGTATGGCACCCTCCTGTATCCCTCCTGTCCCCCCGTCCCCCTCCTGCACTGGCTCTTGTGGCTCAGAATAGACTTTAAAGCAGCTCTGTGTGAACAAGTCTCTCCATGGACCAGCACCAAAAAACATCTCCCACATGAGCCACATGAACCATCTCACAGTCTGAGGACTTCAGGGACCGGCCTCCTGCTGGTCCAGAGTCAGGACTAAACATGAGTCAGTGTTTCAGTTTTATGCAGCTAAAACCTGGAACATTCTTCTGAAGATGTGAGACAGGCCTCTACTTTGACAATATTTAAATCCAGGCTCAAATGGTTCTGTTTAACTGCCTATGACATAGGTTTATTCTGCACTTTTCTCCTTTAATGTTCATTTTATGATGATTATTTGTGATTATTTATGTTTTGATTTGTGTGATTTGAATCTTTTTCTTATTCTGTAAAGCACTTTGAATTATTTTGTGTACAAATTGTGCTGTACAAATAAACTTGCCTTGCCTCATGTCCCCCCGTCTCCTTCCTGTCCCCCTCCGGTCCCCCATGTGCCCCCCCCCACCCCCTCCTGTCCCCCCCTCTATATCCCTCCTGTTCCTCCTGTACACCCCCTGTACTCCTGTTTAAAACAATACCCCTCCTGACCCCACTGTATCCCTCCTACCCCTCTTATACCCCTCCTGTGCCTTTTGTACCCCTCTTGTACCTCTTCTACCCCTCCTACCCCTCTTGTACCTCTTGTACCCCTCTTGTACCTCTTCTACCCCTCTTGTACTCCCCTTCTACCTCTTCTACCCCACCTACCCCTCTTGTACCCTTCTTCTACCCCTCTTGTACCTCTTCTACCCCTCCTACCCCTCTTGTACCCCCCTTGTACCTCTTGTACCCCCCTTGTACCCTTCTTCTACCCCTCTTGTACCCCTCTTGTACCTCTTCTACCCCTCCTACCCCTCTTGTACCCCCCTTGTACCTCTTGTACCCCCCTTGTACCCTTCTTCTACCCCTCTTGTACCCCCCTTGTACCCTTCTTCTACCCCTCTCGTACCCCTCTTGTACCTCTTCTACCCCTCCTACCCCTCTTGTACCCCTCTTGTACCTCTTCTACCCCTCTTGTTCTACCTCTTCTACCCCACCTACCCCTCTTGTACCCTTCTTCTACCCCTCTTGTACCTCTTCTACCCCTCCTACCCCTCTTGTACCCCCCTTGTACCTCTTGTACCCCCCTTGTACCCTTCTTCTACCCCTCTTGTACCCCTCTTGTACCTCTTCTACCCCTCCTACCCCTCTTGTACCCCCCTTGTACCTCTTGTACCCCCCTTGTACCTCTTGTACCCCCCTTGTACCCCTCTTCTACCCCTCTCGTACACCTCTTGTACCTCTCCTGTCCTGTTTAAAATGACACAGTTTGGCATCTTTTACCTTCTTCTCCCTCATTTACTTTCTGAGTTTAGCAGACGTCCCAAGTGGCAGCAGCTTTTCAGGCTCTGTTCTCTCTGTACTTAGACTGTATCTGTGAGTCTGTGTTTATATATCAGTGTATACGCCCTAATGAACCGTTTGTATATCAGCGTATACGTCCTAATGAACCATTTGTATATCAGCATATACGTCCTAATGAACTGTCTGTATATCAGCGTATACGTCCTAATGAACCGTTTGTATATCAGCGTATACATCCTCCCGTTTGTATATCAGCGTATACATCCTCCTGTTTGTATATCAGCGTATACGTCCTAATGAACTGTTTGTATATCAGCGTATACGTCCTAATGAACTGTTTGTATATCAGCGTATATGTCCTAATGAACCGTTGGTATATCAGCGTATACGTCCTAATGAACTGTTTGTATATCAGCGTATACGTCCTAATGAACCGTTGGTATATCAGCGTATACGTCCTAATGAACTGTTTGTATATCAGCGTATACGTCCTAATGAACCGTTTGTATATCAGCGTATACGTCCTAATGAACTGTTTGTATATCAGCGTATATGTCCTAATGAACCGTTTGTATATCAGCGTATATGTCCTAATGAACTGTCTGTATATCAGCATATACGTCCTAATGAACTGTCTGTATATCAGCGTATACGTCCTAATGAACCGTTTGTATAGCAGCGTATACGTCCTAATGAACCGTTTGTATATCAGCGTATACGTCCTAAATAACCGTTTGTATATCAGCATATACGTCCTCCCGTTTGTATATCAGTGTATACGTCCTAATGAACCGTTTGTTTGTATATCAGTGTATACGTCCTAATGAACCGTTTGTATATCAGCGTATACATCCTCCCGTTTGTATATCAGTGTATACGTCCTAATGAACCGTTTGTTTGTATATCAGCGTATACGTCCTAATGAACCGTTTGTTTGTATATCAGCATATACGTCCTAATGAACCGTTTGTATATCAGCGTATACATCCTCCCGTTTGTATATCAGCGTATACGTCCTAATGAACTGTTTGTATATCAGCGTATACGTCCTAATGAACTGTTTGTATATCAGCGTATACGCCCTAATGAACCGTTTGTTTGTATATCAGCGTATACATCCTCCCGTTTGTATATCAGCGTATACATCCTCCTGTTTGTATATCAGCGTATACGTCCTAATGAACTGTTTGTATATCAGCGTATACGTCCTAATGAACCGTTTGTATATCAGCGTATACGTCCTAATGAACCGTTTGTATATCAGCGTATACGTCCTAATGAACTGTTTGTATATCAGCGTATATGTCCTAATGAACCGTTTGTATATCAGCGTATACGTCCTAATGAACTGTTTGTATATCAGCGTATACGTCCTAATGAACCGTTTGTATAGCAGCGTATACGTCCTAATGAACCGTTTGTATATCAGCGTATACGTCCTAAATAACCGTTTGTATATCAGCATATACGTCCTAATGAACTGTTTGTATATCAGCATATACGTCCTAATGAACTGTCTGTATATCAGCGTATACGTCCTAATGAACCGTTTGTATAGCAGCGTATACGTCCTAATGAACCGTTTGTATATCAGCGTATACGTCCTAAATAACCGTTTGTATATCAGCATATACGTCCTAATGAACTGTTTGTATATCAGCGTATACGTCCTAATGAACTGTTTGTATATCAGCGTATACGTCCTAATGAACCGTTTGTATATCAGCGTATACATCCTCCCGTTTGTATATCAGTGTATACGTCCTAATGAACCGTTTGTATATCAGCGTATACATCCTCCCGTTTGTATATCAGCGTATACGTCCTAATGAACTGTTTGTATATCAGCGTATACATCCTCCCGTTTGTATATCAGCGTATACGTCCTAATGAACTGTTTGTATATCAGCGTATACGTCCTAATGAACTGTTTGTATATCAGCGTATACGCCCTAATGAACCGTTTGTTTGTATATCAGCGTATACATCCTCCCGTTTGTATATCAGCGTATACATCCTCCCGTTTGTATATCAGCGTATACGTCCTAATGAACTGTTTGTATATCAGCGTATACGTCCTAATGAACTGTTTGTATATCAGCGTATACGCCCTAATGAACCGTTTGTTTGTATATCAGCGTATACATCCTCCCGTTTGTATATGTGGAGATACACACTTATCTTTACTGATGCCGTAAAAGTAGTTGTAGTTGTGTAGTTGAAGCAGCACACATATTATTGGTATATGGCGATACTAGACGCAGTAGTAGTACTAGTTGTAGTAGTAGTAACAGTAGAATATCGATCATGGTAAAGTGATTTTTGTCTTCATAAGGAAATGTATCCTCTGCATTTGATCCAGTCTTCAGTGCCACTTTGAGCTGAGAATGAGAACATCAGGTGTCCACTTTTTAAACTTTCATATTTATTGAGTACTTCAACTTGAATAATAATATTTTAAACAGTTTTCAACCCTTTTAATTTAACACTCTCCAAACCAAAGCCATATGTACACAAGACTGCAGTCAGCTCAAAGTTTACAGCCAACCACAACTTTCAAGATGCCGCTTTCCTACTTCACAACCAAACACAAAGAACATTACACAGCAATTTACCCACATATACTTTCAAGTCACACGCTCAGCCATACCATTTCTGGTATTTCACCTGAAATGCAGCCAACTCCAGTGTTCTGTCATTTCTGTTAATCATAGTCATCGTGGAGTCTGAAAAAAGAATACAATTTAGAATAGTACAAAGATGAAGAAGTATGTAATACTGTGCAGTACTGAAAGTTTTGTTGTTTTTTTCTTTTAAAATTACTCTGAAAAAAAGGGGAAAAAGAATCAAACAAAAGCCAAGTTCAACCAATTTTAAGCCAATTTCAGACAAAAGTTAATTGTTAATGTAGCGACGACCAAAAACCCTGGAAACTATCACGTTTACACACTGAAAAGCCTCGAGCAGCAGTACAAGTAGTAGTAGTAGTACTGGTGGTAGGAGTAGGAGAAGTAGGAGTAGTAGTAGTAGTTGGTATGATAGTAGTAGTAGTAGTAGTATAAGTAGTAGTAGTTATCTGAACTCTCATAAAATGTTATAACAAAAACGTGTTTTTATTAAAGCTGCTTCAGTTTTCCGACATTCCCACACCTCGGATAAACACCTCGGATAAACTTGTCCGTGTCGTGTTCTGTGCTTCTGACTTTTCTCCTGTTTCTTGAGCATATGGGTCTAATAATGTGGAATGAGCTGTTGCTGTTTCGAGTGTGTTGCTTCGTGGCATCAGGCAAAGGTCCAAGCCTCAATACTGTTTTGTCTCACTGTTCAAATTGTCATTGACCTAGAGGCTCCTTCCAGGAAGACGTCTGTCCAAGCGGAGGAGTCTGGGGCCAACAAGGCAACGCATCCTCCCATTTATGTTATTTCGTAAAAGAGAAAAGGCTTTTGCAACAATATAATGGATTTGGAAAAACAAGGTTTCCAGAAATATCTTGAAAGACAAAGCTTAGTTTGATGTAGTGAACTCCTCTCTATACATACACACATGTATAAGTGTCCATGAACATTGCTTTGCCTGGAATGTCCCACTGTTTAGAATTAAATAGATATAATTTCATGATGACAATCATTGCAATGACATATTACAGGTCAGATCTGTGGAGTGGCCAGCCCACTCACTGTAATAACGCTAGATATAGAACACTAGATTGACACTATTCAAATCGACATCTTTCAAACTAGCAAAACAAAATGTTAGCGATCTAAAACAAAATTGGTTCTACTGCATGACAGCCAAATGTGAAGAAGCATCCATCAAAAACCTTATGTTCTGTGGCCCATCGTAATCTTGAAAATTGCCTCAGAAAATTATTTTTGCAAAATGAAACAAAATGAAGCAAAGACATCTCCAATCTGATTTTCTCTCATCTCTGCACATTTACAACTGCAACACAGTGCAACACACAGTGTGCTGTCCACAGTGTGCTGTCCACAGTGTGCGGTCCACAGTGTGCGGTCCACAGTGTGCGGTCCACACTGGGCGGTCCACACTGTGCGGTCCAGACTGTGCAGTCCACACTGTGCGGTCCACACTGTGCGGTCCACACTGTGCGGTTCACAGTGTGCGGTCCAGACTGTGCAGTCCACACTGTGCGGTCCACACTGTGCAGTCCACACTGTGCAGTCCACACTGTGCGGTCCACACTGTGCGGTTCACAGTGTGCGGTCCAGACTGTGCGATCCACACTCCACACTCTGGTCCACACTGTGCGGTCCACGTGGTCCACACGCTGGTCCAGACTGTGCGGTCCAGACTGTGTGGGCCACACTGTGCGGTTAACAGTGTGCAGTCCGCACTCTGGTCCACACTGTGCGGTCCACACTGTGCGGTTCACACTCTGGTCCACACTGTGCGGTCCACAGTGCGGTTCACAGTGTAGTTTATAAGAACAACACTACAGTCCATCCACAGCTTTGCTGAGCTCATCATTCTCTGTAAGTTCAGGGTTTGTTGGCTGCACAGAGCGTCAGGTCAGAACTGGACTATAGGCTAAAACTTTCTGCAGTCATAAACTAGTGAAATTGATTTCCTTCTGGACGTGACATTTGGAAAAGGCCAAGACTTACCACAATAAACCTCTCAGATTTGGAAGACCTGTCCTATTGCTATATTTCAGTCTCAAGTTGATCGTGTATCCTGGTTTTCCAAGACAAGTCCAATACAGCCCAGAAACCGCAGCATTAATGGCAGCTATAGCACTAGCTATAG
The DNA here is from genome assembly GCF_009829125.3 of Periophthalmus magnuspinnatus. Lineage (NCBI taxonomy): Eukaryota > Metazoa > Chordata > Actinopteri > Gobiiformes > Gobiidae > Periophthalmus > Periophthalmus magnuspinnatus. The sequence continues at coordinate 45,538 of NC_047127.1, forward strand.
CACTAGCCTACTAGCCTACGCCTCCTGGATATTTTTTTCAATAAACTATGTTTTAAAATATTTTTTTATAAAAATGATATTTTTATTTTATATTTTCCAGATTTTACAAGCCTTTGTTGTGATGTTTTGATGGCAGGATTCAAAGTTTTTCCAAGAATGTTTGCAGAGCTCTAAATTATAGGATTAGCATTTTTTACTAATAAGATGAAACTGAGACTATTCCAGCATATACAGCATATCTTGAAGCCAATTCGTTACAAACTCAAATATGCAACAAAGCTCATGTAATGAAAATGTGTAACTTATAAAACTCCTGAAAGTTCCAAGATCACTTTCCAAGATTCAAAGTGGAACTTCAGGCAGCAGATGCTCCTGGAAACACATTGTAAAGATTGTATGGTGAAAAATGGTTGCTAGCTGGATGAAAAACGTGTGTTCAAAAATACTAGTGTTAGTATTCACATTCTTCAGGTTGAGGGATTCAGGCCTCCCCGATGATCAATGGCAAGGAGATGGTAAGAGGCCAAGTACCATTTAGAACTCCCACAGAGTAACAGTTAGCAAAGGCTAAATATGTAAATCAAAACACTGTTAATATGATAAACATGTTAGCATATGGATTAATGGTGGAGACAAAACAACCTATTGCACTGTTTCCATTTTCCTTCCTGTTAATAGATACATGATAAGTAACCTCTTAATACTACATATATTAAGGGGTTTTATTTACTTCATTTTGGCCATTTCTATGGAAAAAACAAAAAACACTCTTGTTTGAATTCCATTTGACTTTCCCATCTTCTGCATCCCTTGATCATTTGAATGACAGTCTCCCACAATAAGCAGCTAAAATAACTATGGTATAAACAATATTCCCACACATAAAAACAGTGTTGATCAGCTGGTCTCATTATGGCTCCTCCAGCAGTGTTGTTCCTCACCCTCTTTGTTCATGCTTTTATCTGGTGTTCTTTTCAAGGCCACGTCTCCCTTCCTTTTCATTGCGCTGCATTTGCAGAGCTGGAGAAACTTGCCAGTGTCATCTAGACGTTGTTTATGTACTTTTAGCAGCATGTTGGGCTCATTATTGATTTTATCCAAGTGGCACGCCTCCATCTTGGCTGATCCGGTGACCTCTCCCTCAAACAAGCGTTCCTCTGCACCATCTCTTAGCAAGGCTCTGAGATGAGATATTTGTATTGAGGAGAAGAGCTTGAAGTCAGGCGCCTTCCCTATTAGGAGGGTAACCTTCTCCTCACAGCCCGAACCTCTTTCCAATTACAGAGCCCACCGCTGATGAAATGGCGCTGCAACATGGTGGCTTGTCATTTAGCCAATTATTCTCAGTGAAGCAGCAGAGAGGCGGAGCTCCGCGGCGCCACGCTGGGGTTGTAATATCGGCCTAGGGACTGTGTAGTACGTGTTTGTCATTAGACTCATCTACGAGTTCTTTCTATAAATCTTTATGGTCCATGGAGCGATGATCATTTACATTACAGAGAGCCATTAAAGGTTTGGCAAAGATTCACGAGAATTTATGTAAAAGCAATTATCAGCTAATGGGCCAAGCTTTTTAGGCCACCGCTGAATGGAGTTAGATAAACGAGTATTGTGTAGATTTGGCTGTGTTTAAAATCCTCTTCCTGAGCCGATGTGCTCCGTGCCTCTTCGTCATAGATAGTGAAGATGCTGGCACAGCTGGGAGCGCCTCATCACTGCACGCTCTTGAACAGCTCCAATGAAGCGTTTAGCAGGACGTGTCGCTCGGAGAAAGGTAGACCATGTGACTGTCTGCTGCAGAGGCCTGTTTATTCAGCCTGGAATGCACTACGGCTCACCACTACGGCTCACCATTAAGCTCTTATTAAACTAGTTACTATTTGCAAGACACTATTAGTAGGGATCATAGACTACATTTAAATGGACATAGCTAATCTGGTAGCCATCGAGTTCCAAATAGGAAGTGATCATGGGCGCACTTCCGGCTCCATCGACTCAGTCGATCCAATTCAAATTACTTGCTCACTAGCGTTAGCAACAGGTTTGATTGTCAGTGTTGCTAAGCGCCCGCTCCTTTCTAAACCAGCGGGTGGGAAGTAGCATTATCTTCAACAGCTTCCCTCCAGATTATCTCTTTAGTTGCTATGATACTCGAATTCGAAATATGGAAACTCTGCTCCAAATTAGCTCCTATAACTGCAAGCCTCGATGAGCTTCATTTCACTGGAGCCCAATACTGTGGGTGACAGAAAAATAAAAAATGTAATGCAAAAAATGTAGACTAACCTGAAGGGTTGTCGAAAATCAGATACTAATCGAAACTAAAACTAGTATCGAAACAGGATGCTCATTTGGGCAGGTATTGATAAGAAAACAGCACAGACATGAACCTCTGCAAAAATCACGTCTTAATCTCATCATCCAGAGGTTCACACACACAGTGGACTCAGTAAACGCATGATGCAGCCAATTTACATGAATGATCTTAGTTATTATGATTCATTTTGTTTATGTAAACAGCTACTACAACTTAGTTTCACAACATCAGATCTTCTTAGTTCACTTTCAGTCAATATTCCCTCGCTCGGGTGGGCTGTAATAATGAGGTTGGTATGAGTGCTCCAGTGACCCACAAACAGCAAATAGCCCATCATTGGTGTAACATGAGACTATGACCCTCACAAAACTAAAACTTGGCAAATCTAAAACCTAAATACTGAATGTTTCATATTAGCTCACTTCTCTTCTCCGGTAGTAGCACAGTTACCTATTATTAAAAGAAGAACAAAAGTTGATATAAGCCTCAAGAACTTGTATTTTTATTCCCAAAAAATGGTATTCATTACAGCATATGCCATACGTGAATAATTTGACTAATTGTCTTTAATTATGTAAATGGTTAATCGCACAGCTTGCAACATCAGACCAGGGCTTTCACAGCTCACTAAATATTTTCCTGCTTGGAGGAACAATAAACATGATGTTGTCATGAGAATGGAAGTGCGTACTAATGCCTTTTCCTCTAGAAGTTAGTAAAACTTGTTAGTTTATGAAATAGGCCAATTTAAAAAAGGAAATCACAATTACAACAATTTTATAGTGTCCAAAACAGTCTTTAATGTGGCTTTTACTGGTTTAGGCTTAGGGCTAACCCCAACATGCTTTTGGTCAACGCGGTTAGTTTGTTTTGTTTCATGTCATGATTAGTGATGGGACTTTTAGACGTTTTGTGGGATCCAAATCTTTTGGATACATTTATATAAAAGAGCAGTTCAAAAGTCTGGCTCTTTCAGTATTTATTTACATGACAAAAGCCAATGTGAGAACTAATTTTAACAACAAACCAATCAAAGAGACATGACCAAGGCTTTGTTTAAAATGTTCCAAACTGAGAGAGGGAGTGAGTTTACCCTTTGGGATTATACATTGTCTAAATAAAAGGTTGCACTACAATAACACATAATTAATAATAATAACTGTTATTATGATCTCAAACATGTTTTCTGTGCTCAAACCTCTCACTCGTGTCACCTGCTTTGCTTCTGTGTTTATTTCTTGTGTTCATTCAGTGTAAAATGCCTAAAAAACTACAAAGAAAACAATTTCTTTTAAATAATTTAGATCCAGTTCCATGCGTTCACGTTATAAAACCGTTCAAAAGAGCCGACTCGTTCAAAAGAGCCGACTTGTTCAAAAGAGCCGACTCGTGCACAAATGTCACGTCTTTAGTCATAATATCTTATATAAAAGCAATATGTATTAGGTTTAGGGGTTAAGGTTTGAGGTTTGGAGATGTCAGAGTGCACTCTCAAAATGCAAAAATGGTTAATACGTTTCCTTTAAAATTTACATTCAAAATAACACAGGTATAATCATTTGCCTAGTGAAAGATCCAACTTGAAAGACAAAATATACACTTAATGTTCAATTTCCACGTCCATATAGAGCCTGTGCTGCTGTGCATCCAAATGCTCTTCTGTAATTAAATCTAGAACTGATTGAATTTTACAGTTGTCTACAACAGAATGTAATCTAAACAATTAAAAGGCTTCGTTTTTCTCACAGTGATGCTCATTCAATAAAATGTACAAGTTCAATTATAGAACCTATTTTAAACATAAGATGCATCAATTAGTCAAAACTTACAAAACCTACAACTTATTTTAATTAAAAAGTGTAATATGTAAATTATATTATAATATGGCTTAAAATGATGTGCATTTATGGCCTAGATTATTGATTATTTATGGAAAGTCTCAGAGGAAAAGGTCTGAGATAGGTCATGTTGCTTTAAAGATCCCCTATGTAACTTTTCTGGTGGAGGGTTAGCAGCTTATGTCCCATGCAGCGAATAATTACACGTTTGAAAGTGACATTAACTGAACTAGTCATTAAACAAAAAATCAACAAAACAAAAAAGTGTAAATGAATGAGCGTCTCTACATGGCAGACTGTGGCACAGCTGTACGCCACAGTCTGCACTAAGCCTATTTCAAAACAGTATTAAAAACATGGTGTTTTTTTAAGAGTAACTGAACTAAAAGAAAAATGTTTTCATGAAGTTGAAGAAAATAAATAAATGGGAAAGAATGAGAGAATTGAAATAGTCAAATACATGTGTGTTGCTCTCAGCTCTTTGTATGAGCAGTCCTAACTATCAGGACTTCTCACATGAATTGATCAGGGAGGCAATTTGAGACAGAGTTGTATTTTGATAATGAAGCCAGCAGGGGAGTCGGGAGTACAGGGCATGCGCGGAGATCAGGTGATTCATCGACACAGAAGAGATTACTGACCCGTGCCAATTTACGTGCTGACATTTTCAATGGTGACTTTACATAATGTGTCTTTTGATTTTTCTTCTTAATTAATACCCTTAGCACTGGACTGTAGCCTCTGCTGCACAAAGGCCCCGTTATTTTACACGTACTGCTCCTTTAATTGTTACAAAAGATACACGATCCTCCATCCTGTTTAATCCTATAAATCCAAAGTATGTCCAAAAGGCAATTTAGCTCTTCACAATTTATCAGCTAATAGCATGTTGAGCTTAAATGCCAAATTGTATCTGGCAACAACATTGTTCTATTTCCATAATCTTAGCCACTAGAAGTATGTGTCAAAAAACGAATCCCCAGTTGCATGGTTTTTTAAGATTGACAGAGTAGAAAATGCCATTACTGTCGCCCCCTTAGCACAGCGCTAATCCAGTTTTGAATGGGCTGTTCTGAATGTGATTGTGAAGTGTTTGGTTATTGGATAGAAGCAACAATTTAAGTAACGCCGAGGCCAAACAACAGCGATACCCAATTTACATCCTGGCATGTGCAGACCGCTGACCGCCCTAATCCACAATGACTTACATTATAATATGTTTGGGTCTTATTGTGTTTCTAGCTACAGGTTTTTGCAACAATGGCCCGGGTTAAGTTGGATTATAATGCTATCAGGTCCTCAGCACATTGAGAGAAAAGAAAGACGGAATATTCCATCCAATGCTAAATGGATAAATTCATTTGGGAGACGAGTCTTAACAGTCGGCGGCCATTTTGTGTCACTGGCTTCAATCCACAACAAAATTCATTTAAGCCATTTTCTATGAGTGAATTTATAATATAATGCTGTGTTAAAAATAAAGAGTTAATAGTACAGTTTTTATCTGTTTATTTTGATGGGCAAGAAAACAAAATATTTACCATAAGAAAAGCAGACTTTTATATTTACCCATCTGTATTTATTATTTCAATCTGTAATTTAAGGGAAGACGCTTATTCCTGACACATTTTTTTATCCAAATGATCTGATAACGTTATAATCACTGGGTTTGATCTCCTCCATATTTGCTTTAGCACTGAGCCAACCCTGAGCAAACATCTGAAATACACCATTACTACAAGAACTGGCTTTATGTTTAGGATCTCTTCAAGAGGTTTGCTGTTTAATTCAGTCTGTGCTAAGACAGATGTACTTAAGTATACAAGAGTAACTTGCTTACATAAGTCAGTCATTACTTTAGTATGGTTTTGTTCATTTATTTGATCATATTTAAGTCTGGATTTTTTTTTAAAACTACGTGTAATTTTTATTTATCTTGATTAGTTGAGCCATAGTCCCTCATTCTTCAAGTATAATTGGTAAGAACAGGTGAACATTAGAGCACGACACAAAAACATAGAAATGATAGAAAGCTCAAAGTGTGACGTAAAGGTCATTTTTTATCAAAAATCATTAGTGAAGTTTCATAACAGTGTGTCTGGTGTGACTTGACACAAACACTGCAGAAGTGAAAACGTGTTATGATACAGAAGAAGCTGCTTTCACATGGTCTGCATAGAGAGAATACAGCGCCGTACAAAGCCTCCTCTTACAGAGCTCTTAATTAGAGCCTCAAATGAAACTTGACGCTCCAATGGCTGGATTTTCCCCACAAAGAAGTCCATTATTTCCAGCCTCAACTTTCTTAAAAAAGTCCACTATCACTTCAGTTGTTTGGCTCCTTTTGAAACTGGTTGAGTTTCTTCTTTTCCAACAGTGATGAGTCCACCCACATTCTGAAAAGTACACAAATAGTCCCACACCACCTACTGAGCAAGACAGATGAATTTAGACGAGGAACAATACACCTACCATCTAGACAAAGTAAAACCCTACGCATTTCAGTGCAGCACATAACCTCAAACGCGACAGTTCCTGGAATCAAACATCTATTGATTTGGATAAATGGAAAAACAGTTACGAGTGCGTCTGCATCTAAGAATTCCTATTTCTTTGGTGATTCACATTTGGGTAGGATGAATTTTTTTCTTTGGTTTGATTTTTCTTCAGCTTAGATGTTTATACTTATCTCCAAGGAGCACACTGGCAGTACACATGCAGTTCAAACATCTTGCATGTTTTGAAGGAACAGTGAATGTGGTAATGCGTGATATAAGATTAGACAAAGGGATGAGTCTTATGTGCCTGTGTAAAGAAGGATAAATCTAATTAAATGTTTTTGAGACGGCCCCTACGTGATATTTCTTTTACAGTAATTTCAGTATTGTAATCGGCAAGTTATTTTAAGTAGGACTCATAGAAGCAAAATGTCCTGCTTTTGGTCGTTCTGCAATAACAAGCCCCTCCTCCTTGTCCCACTTAGTTTAGGTCACTGATGCTGCATGAACTGTAGAAAACTGAGATTTCCATAGAAAACACTGCAAATCAATACTTTTGAGCACACAGACTTTCAGGACTGTAACTGGTTTGTACATATTCCAATCATGGGGTTACATTTGATAAACAAAATCATATGGCGTTGGTCACAGGTATTATCCAGCTTAAATTGTGTCCTTATACATCCATTATTTCAGAACTTGTCCCTCTGTTTATACAAGGTTAGGGTTATGGCTAGGGGTTAGGGGTTGGGGGTTAGTGAATGCAGTGTTTCTCTATGGGCAAATGGTTGGTTCACATCAGTAACATCTGCAGTGACTGCGTGGATAGATCAATATACAGATAATATAAGATCAATAGACCCAGTGATTGTATGTGGATGCTGTAGAGGGAGATATACAGAGATACAGAGGCATAAACAGCACTAGTTTGTGAACATGTACAGTAACATCTGTTTGTGTTGGAAATCTGTGCAGCTGATGTGGAGATGTGCTCCAACTCTAAAATAAAACACAGCGAAACAAAACCAGCACAACAGCAGCTCACTTCATGTATTTTACTGTAAGTGTTGCATAAATTTTTCACCTGTTGCATTGATGACGGTCGAGTCTGACACTGCACAAAGCTTCTCCAGAACATCCCAAAGATTCTCAATGGGGTTAAGGTCTGGACTCTGTGGTGGACATGTGTGAAAATGATGTCTCTGCTCCTGATCTGTCACGATTTGAGCCTGATGAATCCTGGCATTGTCATCTTGGAATATGCCACTGATGGAATAACCTGGTCATTCAGTATATTCAGGTGTCAGCTGACCTCATTCTGCTGAACCTCGACCGGACCAACCACAGGAGGAGAGGACATATTTGCTAAATTAAATCCCGGTGGCGACTTTTTTTTTTTTTTTTGGCATAACATAGTACATAGAACCATAATTAATATTTTTAAATGTCATTTGATTCAACCATAGGCTTAATAAATAAGACAATATTGTGTTAAATGGATATGAAGAGTGGAGAAGACATTCAAGACAGAGCTGAAGCCAGGACTGGACCTCACTAAGCTGCAGCCAGAGCAGACTCTGTAATTAAAATAAATATGTTTTATTAATACTGAGACTGTGACTGTATTATTAACACTAAAGTGATAAATCCTCAGTGGATCTTGCCCTTTTTACAGCCAGGCCCCTTTAGTCCAGTGAAATGTCTCTATGTAATATGTGCATCTGTTGCAGTCATATACATTATATATAAGATGAGCCTCCTACGGCCTATGCACTCAGACCAAAGTGCATTATGGGAAAGTGGGCGCTGTTTTGATATTTTAATCTCACCTTGGCTGTGGAGGTTAGCACATGCCTGGGAGCTAGCTTCTGGTCAACCCTGTTTATTTACCAACATAAAACTCTCCATCTCCAGTGTGAAATCACAATATACTCTGACCTATAAAGAAATATTATCAAGATGAACACACAGAAACTGCAAACCAAGAAGTAAGAATGAGGAATGATTATTTTTATGACTAAAAATAACCTAGAAAATAACATAATTTCAGGAAATGAGGCCGTCCAGATGTACAAAAGGTCTGGAAGAAAATTGGGTTATAAAAAACACCTCACCCTAAACGTAATAATCGTCATTATAGATTCTGGGCCACATCAAGTCTTCAGCAGCGTTGGTTGTATTTATGGCATGAGTAATGTGCCCATGTTATTAACCCAAATGAATATGAGAGGCTCATTTTATGTGATTGGCGTCGTACGTGCCACAGAAATATGGGAATAGCTCTCAACACATTATTGCACATTGATTATTTTAATTAGTCAGTGTATGGGCCAATTTGGAGAAGATGTCGATTTGAAATTAATCAGGGCTTTGTTTAAAATTAATATAAAAATAAATTGACCTAATTTGGAAAAGAAGGGCAAAAGCTCTGACAGAGGTGAGACTCTGTGCCGTCTCTGAAACTAAAGAGGAGAATGGAGTTTTAAAAAATTACTCAGGTGTGCCTTAATCATCCTCCATCACTGTCACATTTATGAATGTGCCCTGCATAACTTTTAACAAAGCTCCGCTATCTGCTCGTCTTTGGGTTACAGTTAGGAACCTAGAATCTAGAATGTTCCACAGTTAAGCATTTACCATACCCATGGGAACAAAAACAGTTTATAACACTGAGGTTAAGCCACCGCCTGAAGGAGTGGAGTAAATGAGTGTGACGTCACCACAGCTTCAGCTCCAAATGAAGCTCATCGAGGCTAAAGCAGGAATGGGGACAATTTGGAGCAGAGTTCCATATTTGGAATTCCGACCGCTAGTATCATAGCAACTAAACAGCCAATCTGGATCGAGGCTGCTGAAGGTAACGCCCCTTCTCACCCACACCACTGGTTTAGCAGGAAGCGGGCGCTTAGCAACACTGTCAATCAAACCTGTTGTAGCGACCTCGAGGAAAGAAGGACCTGATGTGTCTGTTATTAATGTTCAGATCTTGATTTACAGACACAATAGTGAAATAAAAACCCCAGGATCATGTAGAGGGTTAATACGAACATTTAAGACCAGAATGAGTCTGAAGCAGCAGAGACAGAGAGAGGACACATTTTTTCAATGTAAACTGAATTGGAGCCAGAGTCGATGGAGCAGGAATTTCCTGTTTGGAACGTGGTGGCTAGCAGGTTAGCTATGTCCATTTATATAAACAGTCTATGGGTCAAGCTAAGTGACAAGTCATATATGTGGAGAAGCGAGCCCGCTCAGAGTAAGAATGAATGATTTTCAGGTATGTCTGACGTGTGTGCGACAGTAGAGCAGCCGAACTGGACACATTATAAGCTATTGTCTTCCATGTGGATTTTCCACTGCTGATAATAAAGATCTTAATATCATATAGATGCAGTTTTGGCTTCACTCTGTAGAAAACTTCAGGCTTTCATCTTTGGCACATGATATATATGCAGTGTACCTCTTACCCCATTCCATTATCCAAAAAAGTGCTCAATATATAGACCCAACCTGTAAAAACAGCATTACGTGTCTCAGAGATTCATGCTGGCTCGGCAGGGGGTAAATCTTGATCCCACCATGAAAATCCGAGCCAAGCAGAGAGTCTGTTCCGGTCCCACTGTTCTCTTTCTTTTGGGATAAGACAGAATGCCACATCAGAACTCATGATGTAACTTGCTTTAGCCCTCGCTAGCTCCCTTACACGCTCGTACATAGCAGATCAAAACGCCTTAAAACCTCATCCCCCTAATGTACTTTTTGAGAAAATGTCAAAAAGACTCGGAAGTTAGAAGTTGGCAGAGAAAGTTAGCTGGGAATGTGTTCGGCTAAATGTGGAATCTCACTTTAATGTGTCCCCACTCCATAAAGTGTGTAGAGCAGCTAATGACACAACATTAAAAAGACACCAGTCATTTTAGAAGTTTGACTCAGAACCATCACGTTATTCAAAATGTCAGTGACTACGCCTGTTTCAGATATTCATTTATTTAAATCCATTTCCAGTGGAGAACGTTTGGTTTGTTGCACTGTGATGATCTAGAATAAGTGTGTTTAAGGAGACATTTTAGGCACATGAGGACAGCAGTCTGCAGTCAGTCTATGGTACAGTCGTCAAAGGCAACGTACGAGCCATAAGTGTCTTAGATGTGACGGAACTAGTGTTAAAATGAGTATCAAGAGTAATAGTAATGCGTAATAGTAATGAGTAATAGTAATAGTGAAGGGTTAAATGGGTTACTATCAAATCTGAATAAAACTGAATAAACTACTTGCACATGCTCACTGACTTACAGCCCACCCTCAGGCACAGTGGGTGAGGTGTCTTGCCAATAAGAAATGACAACAATATGAACTAGGATTGAACTACCAACCAGTGTGTTTGGGATGTAATGCTTTAATCACACACTCTTCATATTCAGTTATGCAAAGTTTGGCCAAAACAATATTCCACACCATATAACTTATTTATCTCCATATAAATAGTTTTGCCAAATAACAGTATATTTACACGTGTTCAAAATGACAGTTTCCATGGTGAAACATTAAGACTTCCTTCTGCCTCATTTTCTGAATCTCTGAAACGGCCTTGTCCCGAGCTGCTCCTTTGTTCCTCGTCTGTCACAAAGATAAAACCTTAACGTGTTCTTTCCATCTCACACCTCGATTTTCAGGTCATAACTCGTCTCCTCTCAAAGTTGTTTTTTGGCTCTATTCTGCTAAACAACATTAAAGTTTCCTTTTCACCGTGCTTGTTTCCTCCATCATGACGTGTGGACTGAAGCTTGTTTCCTCCATCATGACGTGTGGACTGAAGCTTGTTTCCTCCATCATGACGTGTGGACTGAAGCTTGTTTCCTTCATCATGACGTGTGGACTGAAGCTTGTTTCCTCCATCATGACGTGTGGACTGAAGCTTGTTTCCTCCATCATGACGTGTGGACTGAAGCTTGTTTCCTCCATCATGACGTGTGGACTGAAGCTTGTTTCCTTCATCATGACGTGTGGACTGAAGCTTGTTTCCTCCATCATGACGATGACCAAAACTCATAATTTTCGGTGCCAACAGCAGCTGCCACAACAGAAACAGTGACTCATGTGAAACGTATCTGTAGAAATACGTTTAATGCCATTTTGCGGAACAATCCATGGAAAGTAATAACATAATCATATATAATGCGTTCAGTTAACTTTGCGATGTATACAGCACTCAAAAATCCATTACATGCATTATTCCTTTGCCCAACACCTGCTAAGAATTTTGTTTCAGCCACAGCTGCCTTGGGGTAGACTGACAGAAGCAAGTCTGCCTATCTGTGCCATCAGCTCCTTCCGCCAATAAATATTTAGCTGCCATAACAATAGAAAATCCCTGTGTGTGCGCGATGCATGTGTGTAATACTCTACGATTCCTCTAGGGGCAGTAAAGATGACGCAGTGAGGAGTATCTTGACTTTAGTTTAACACTCAGGAGTCTTTAAATAGGTCGTCATCAGGATAACTCGTAATTGTTTGTTTCCGGGACTAAAGGCCTAACTAAGCATTTCTAAGTGAATTCAGTGAGTTAATTATGTGATGTTGGCAGCGCTCACAGATCTCTCACTTTGGAGAATCGTATTATTATGTTTGGCACCGGGGGACTTATGCATCACTTCCTTCAGCGGTGGATGGAACAGCTAATGGAGAGATTAACAATTCAATCTGGAAACTGGAAATAGAACTTCACTATTTATTATGGCTGCCTAAATGAGTGTACTTTATGTTATACAGCAGCGATTGCAGTGAAAGTACTGGTGATTTTGGTAATAGAAAAAGAAGCATACAACTGTAGTAGAAATATGTTTGATTAAAGCCACAGTATGTTTTTTTTTTTTTAGTTCAAAATAAACTAAAATAAAAGCATGTTTTTGTTTTTATTTTATTTGACCTGGAGGAAGGCCTTGTCCTCCTTGTTTCCATGTACAATGGAACAAAAAAGTATTTAGTCAACCAGTAACCAGTGCAAGTTCTCCCACTTAAAATAATGAGAGAGGCCTGTAATTTTCATCATAGTTTCACTTCAACTATGAGACAGAATGAAAGAATCCAGGAGATCACATTGTAGGATTTTTTGTGAATTAATTGGTAAATTCCTTAGTAAAATAAGTATTTAGTCACCTACAAACAAGTAAGATCTGTGTCTCTCACAGACCTGTAACTTCTTCTTTCAGAGGCTCCTCTGTCCTCCACTCGTTCCCTGTTTTAATGGCACCTGTTTGAACTGGTTATCAGTATAAAAGACACCAGTCATAGACATACAAGACCACTGATAATCTCCCTCGATCTGGGGCTCCACACAAGATCTCACCCCGTGGGGTCAAAATGACACAAGAACAAAGAGCAAAAACCCCAGAACCACAGGGGGGACTTAGTGAATGACCTGCAGAGAGCTGGGGCCAAAGTAACAAAGGGACCATCAGTAACACACTACACCACCAGGGACTCAAATCCTGCAGTGCCAGACGTGTCCCCTGATTAAGACAGGACATGTCCAGGCCCGTCTGAAGTTTGATAGAAGCATTTGATGATTCAGAAGAGGATTGGGAGAATGTCATATGGTCAGTTACATGTTTGGAGGAGAAAGAATGCTGAGTTGCATCCAAAGAACACCATACCTACTGTGAAGCATGAGGGTGGAAACATCATGCTTTGGGTCAGTTTTCTGCAAAGGGACCCGGACGACTGATCCGTGTAAAGGAAAGAATGAATGAGGCCATGTATTGTGAGATTTTGTGAAAACCTCCTTCCATCAGCGAGGACACTGAAGATGAAACGTGGCTGGGTCTTTCAGCGTGACAATGATCCCAAACACACCGCCCGGGCAACGATTGAGTGGCTTCGTAAGAAGCATTTCAAGGTCCTGGAGTGGCCAGTCTCCAGATCTCAACCCCATAGAAAATCTTTAGAGGGAGTTGAAAGTCCGTGTTGTCCAGCTACAGCTCCAAAACATCACTGGCCCATTCCTCCTGCAGATCTTCTCTAGAGCAAACTACAGCAACAGTGAAAACCTCTGGAGACTTACAGAAAACAATTGACCTCTATCTTTACGAACAAAGGGAATATAATAAAGTATTGAGATGAACTTTTGTTATTGATGAACCTATGATGAAAATTACAGGCCTCTCATCTTTTTAACTTGCACAATTGGTGGCTGACGAAATACTTTTTTTTGCCCCACTGTACACAGGTTCTGCTCCTCAAACTAGATTACTACACTTATTTTCTATACATTTTCCAAATTGTTAACCCTTCAACTGCGACACGTGTCACCTCCAGAAAGTTAATAATGCACCTTTAATAATAGGCCATGGCTAAACTATATGCAAAAAGCAAGGGAAGGACAGTTTTTGTGTAGAGCTCAAGTCATATTCAAAGTAAAGTTCAAAGTGCAAAGAATTAGAAAGACATTAAAACATTAACATCACAACACAAAAACAAAATTACAGATAAAATCCTTTCATCATGAATCACAGGCACAACTAAACTCATCTGATTAAACCTGGATTTTATTCTAGATGCTCATGACATTAGCATAGCATAGTTACATAAGACTACACATTTTGAAGTATCTACATAACATAGTAAACTTGATGTCCTCTTGATTTATGAAGCTAAAGGCTCATTCAGGCCCTAGTATGATCTGGTTTTGTCAGCGCAGACGCCAACTCAAAACTCACAGGGATTTCCAAATATAGTCACAGGAAGTAGGAGCGCGGCACACTCGATAAGGCCCTCAGACTCTGAATAGGGAATTAAAATGTTCAGCTTAAGACAGGGCTGGGAATAGGACCCTGTACGGTAACTAAAAAACTACTGAAGTAATTAAAGCTGAAGCAAATGGAAATTATTGACCCATTTACACAATATGGCTCCGTAAGAACTGCTGTAAAATTGATAACATGGAAACAGCTATGCATAAATAGGACTGGGAAAAAGGATTCAAAGACGTCTTTTTTGGAGAGTGACAAGCAAGATGCAAATCAAACCTGACTGTCCATAGTTATTTTTGTGTATGCAAATATGAGGCAGCAGAGGTACTTTTATTAAGCTGCTATGTGCGTGATATAATATTGAATTAACGGTGAAAGAAAATCAGTTTACAAAGACTATGAGGGTGTCCATTTAAACCTTGGATAAATAAAGTATTAGGAAGGGCATCTGGCAGAAACAAATCAATGAGATGCATTTTTTAAAATCTATTTGAAGGTGTGAAACAAGCAGACATATTACTACTACAAGTATAAAAAAATAAAATAAATAAATAACACATTGACAGCAAGCAATGAAAAATAGTCTTACCAAAGATTATGGAGGAAAGGATATAAATACATAAATTATATAAATTATATGTATTTTTTGCTCTAAAAAGATATGATATTGCCTCATCTTTGGCCAGAAATATAAAAAATCCATAATATTCACAAAAATATTTTGGGGGTTTACAGGATAAATGCAGATTAACATCACGACTGGTCAGTTTCAGTCAGTTTCAGTCAGTTTCAGTCAGTTTCAGTCAGTTTCATGTAATGTGAAAGATGGTACTTGATTTTTAAACGTTCTAACAACAAACCTGAGATATAAACATTTTATGAGCAGGTCTTTATAGCACGACACTACTCGCTGTCCTACTGCCACTGGATTACACATAAAGGTGGAGGAGAGATGGTGCTCCCTGCTTCCACTGGATTACACATAAAGGTGGAGGAGAGATGGTGCTCCCTGCTTCCACTGGACTACACATAAAGGTGGAGGAGAGATGGTGCTCCCTGCTTCCACTGGATTACACATAAAGGTGGAGGAGAGATGGTGCTCCCTGCTTCCACTGGATTACACATAAAGGTGGAGGAGAGATGGTGCTCCCTGCTTCCACTGGATTACACATAAAGGTGGAGGAGAGATGGTGCTCCTTGTTAAAAAATAACGAGCCCATAATTTTTTGCACAGTTTTGCCGCTGATCACGACGCACGTAGGAGGGATTACAATATTGATCCATTCCCTCCCAGATTCTGTTCCTTTACTTCACTACCACATTTAATGAAGTGAGACTCGTTGAGACTTTAATCCCTCCTTCTCTCTTTACCTGCTGAAAGTCTGCTCCTCTTTTTATCGTCCTGATGAGAAGTAGAGCTGAGCATCGCTAAGCTGTTTAAGTGGAATAATATCTGGATAGAGCAAGTGTCACACTCAGTGAAAAGTGTCCTCTCGACTTTCAAACTGTCACAACATTTGAGTTTGGAGAATGGCTTTTCTATGAAAATTATCTGAAGAAAGTACAGAAGTTTGGAAGTCCTGGGATTGATAAACATTTTAATGCAGAGCTAATAGGTTTTTAATGGGGTTTCTGTTGCCCTTGGGTTAGCAAAGCCACTCAGTCTTGCTAACTCTCAATGTTAGTGCAATAAAGTTCATGTGGCACTGGTGAGCTGCTGTTAAAGTAAAATACTGTGTTTTTCAGATGGAAGTGCAGAGGTTTGTAACCATATTTACATGTTTTATTCATCATTTACTTTTTACATTTTCTATGTGATGTTTGTAGGATGAGTTCTTTTTATTAGCATTTTATTTATTGTTTATTTACTTATTTTTACTCCAGTTAACCCTGTTCACACCAGACTGATCTGTGCAGCCCCCTAACCCAACGCCTCATCAAACTGCAGGGCTCTCGCTGAAAGAGTTCAGAACATTCAAATGAATACTCCAATCTGATTGGTCGAACCTTTTGAACAGAGGAACGAGCCAAAAACATTTGTGGATGAGAAAGATGTTTGTGCTTTTCTTCCATCTGGATCCAAAGAGCTTCCCTCTGTTTGTTTTTTTAACATATTTGAAATATGTATGTTTTTATATATGTTTGGATTTTCACAAAAAGAGGCTGAAGTGCGTCTGTCAGCGTCGCCATGTTTGTTTTGATTAATTTGTGCACTTCACTTTTGGCTTCTGTCCAAGCCACAATGCTGCTCTGTGATTGGTCCAATCCTATTCCAATAGCACCAATGGGAGCCTGGATAGATACTTGTGAGTTTGAGAAAATTAATCTTGCTACATAAAATTGTGGTCAAAGAAACGTATTTTTTTTCCTCCATTCTGTTCTTTTATTATGTCAAGATGGCTGTCCCACATTAAACTGCTCTAAAGTCTGGACAGTGCTGTTTATAAGGCGTGATAATAAAATGGAGAGCTTTGTATGACATGCCGTTTGCCATCCCATAACAGAGGGGCGCCCGGCGGGCACCTTTTGGCACTTAACGAATCGTGTTTACAGGGACCAATGCAATTTATAGCCCCTGTCCCGGCACTGTTTGACAAGCTGTCCCCGCTTTGAGATAAATCTCTGTACTGCGCTGGAGTGCCACTGTGCGGCCCCCGTACAAACATATTAATGTGCATGCAGAAAACTAGTGGAGATGTATGTGTGTGTGTGTGTCAGACTACGAGGCTTCAGTGTGATGTACGTGTGTATACTCTACAAACTGAGCCGCACTATGTTATTCACACTACATGTTTGTGAGGGCAACAGGTCACAGTAGGCTGGGTCAGTGATCTGCTTTGATTACTGCAGAGGAGGCAGTAAGAAAGAGAAGATAACTCAATAGTCAGCGCTTTTTAAAATGAGTCTTTATTTATTAGAAGGGACAATGTACAGAGACATTATGCTCATAAAACAGAGATGAGCTGCACCAGATTATAGCTAAACAGCTCGTTTTCATCTGCAGTCCCTGACAAACAATAAAAAATTACACAGTGGAGATTAACATAATCAATAATAAAAGACAATAATCATTCATTCCTATTAGTCAGTGCATGGATTACATAGTAAAAGACATACATTTCATATTAATTGCATATTATAACAAAGGAATAAAAAACAGTTATTTCAAGTCTGACAAGTCTGACTAGCCCATAACCATTTTTATTTATTTTGCTTCAACAAGTTTAATGAATGAATGAATGAAAACATGAATATGAAGCACAAGTATCTGATCCACAGACTAGTGACACAAAATTACTCCATTGCACTTGAAGCTGATAACCTCAGAATTCTCTTCACATTATGTATCTTCTGAAAAGTGGGACATATTTGGATTTTATGAATACTTGGACATATTTCCCTGCAGCACCGATAACAAAAGCAAACTCCAAAAACAATGAGGCGTTCAGGTGTCAAGAGGAAAACTCCTGATAAGGTAAAGTCGCTCTGGTTTATAAATATTAAACGTCCTCCGTGTCTGTACAGATAAGAGCTGTGGAGAAGAGGGACCCTTCACTGTTGGCATTTTAACACTGGATCTGATATATCTGCCATTTTTATTGTAAGCAACATTAGCCTAAACTATTTTAAAGGTCCACTCTGTAACCTTTCTAGTGGAGGGTCAAGTTACTGTCAGACCTGTGGAAACACAACCGCTCATAGTGACAATCTGTGTTTTAAAAGGTTTTTGAGCAAAAAAAAAAAGAAAAATAAATCAATTTGAATTGTAAAACAGACCAGTGACATGTTCCACTGTGCAAAGAATGTAGCATCTCAGAAAAAAACATCCACTGAGACGAGCAGGAAGCAGACCCTCCACCAGAAAAGTTACACAGTGCATCTTTTAAAAAGTAAACAGAAAAAGCCAACTCAACTCAGCTGCACTTGTACTTGAATAAAACACACACTGTGTGTCTGAATAAAACTGAACTCTGATACCAATGACTGAAAAAACCACAACTGTCCCATGTGGAATAAAACACATGTGAGGTTCTCAAGCTGTGGTGCACGAGCGCTCGCTGCAAAAGAGATTATTTGATCAATAAGGATCATAACACACACAAAGTGTCGATTATAATCAATTTCCCAAGAGAATGAATCTGTCCAAATAACTACAGCTGGTTTTCTCTGCAACGAAAAGAGCCATCGATGAAATGAGAAAACTCACAATGCATCAAATCACATCACGAAAGGAAAACTGAATATGTAATAACATATGAAGTAAAAATATGATAATATATGAAGTAAAAATATGATAATATATGAAGTAAAAATATGATAATATATGAAGTAAAAATATGATAATATATGACATGAATATGTAATAATATATGAAGTAAAAATATAATATATGACATGAATATGTAATAATATATGAAGTAAAAATATGATAATATATGAAGTAAAAATATGATAATATATGAAGTAAAATATGATAATATATGACATGAATATGTAATAATATATGAAGTAAAAATATGATAATATATGACATGAATATGTAATAATATATGATCTGAATATATAATAATATATAACCTTAAAACATAATAATATATAACATGAATATGTAATAATATATGAAGTAAATATATAATATATGACCTGAATATGTAATAACATTCATTGTTTGTTGTGAAACTGGCCGTGTCTGAGCATCCTGCCATAAGCCGTCCAAACAAACACAGCACAAAAGACAGAGCTGCACAAAGCTCTAAATCATCTGAATACGACAATGACCCACTTAGCACTGTTAGCATTAGAACTACAGGAGAGCTAGCACTGTTAGCATTAGAACTACAGGAGAGCTAGCACTGTTAGCATTAGAACTACAGGAGAGCTAGCACTGTTAGCATTAGTGCTAAGTACTGTTTACCATTAAGGCTACCATTAAGGCTATGAGAGAGCTAGCACTGTTAGCATTATGGCTAAGTACTGTTTAGCATTACGGCTTTGAGAGCACTCGCCCTGTTAGCATTAGGGCTAAGTACTGTTTAGCATTACGGCTATGAGAGCACTCGCACTGTTAGCATTATGGCTAAGTACTGTTTTTATCATTAAGGCTATGAGAGAGCTCGCACTGTTAGCATCATGGCTAAGTACTGTTTAGCATTACGGCAGAGAGCGCTCACACTGTTAGCATCATGGCTAAGTACTGTTTAGCATTACGGCAGAGAGCGCTCGCACTGTTAGCATCATGGCTAAGTACTGTTTAGCATTACGGCTGAGAGCGCTCGCACTGTTAGCATCATGGCTAAGTACTGTTTAGCATTACGGCTGAGAGCGCTCGCACTGTTAGCATCATGGCTAAGTACTGTTTAGCATTACAGCAGAGAGCGCTCGCACACAGAGGTGAAAAGAACCTCCTGCTGTGGACGACACACAGAGATAAGCCTGAGACTGAGCGTGTGATATATTCAGAGGCTCAGGGGAAAGTCAAGCCTCTTTGTCGGGACAATGTGCTCTGAAAAGTCTCTGCTACACAAACAAGTTTGGTTTATGCTCAAATGTTTGTGCGACCGTCCACTAAAATACAGAAATGCAGGACAAAATGCTACAGCTCATGGTTTGAATGAGAGACTGGCTGGTTTGTATTTACAGACGATGAGGTAAGAAAATAGAAATAAAAAATAAATAAATAATAATAATAATATACTTAAAAATACTTAAACTACTTTATTTCCATATTTAAATATTTAAAAATAGCAAAAAGATTCTGCAGAAATGTTGTGACAAGATTCAAAAAGCTCCTTAAAAACAAAAACTAAAAGAATAAAATAAAATATAGCTGCAAGTGGCAATGATCGGCCCTTACTCACTGCCTCCAACAGCAGCGTGAGCTTTTTTCACCAGATTCGAGAGCCCGGGCCTAATAAGAATAAATAAAATACAATAAAAATAGACAGAATGATGTGCGGAGTGAAAATCGTGTTGTTTTACGAGTCCTGTGTGTTCTTCATCCCATTTAAAATAGCAATATCCAATTTATTCACAAGAAATCCAAACAATGTAAACTTTAAGAAAAAAAGCTGTGCTTTGTCAATAATGTGTATTACCATGGCAACCAGGACATGGTTGAACTAGCGTTGCCATAAATGTTCTTTTCTTCTTCCTGGTGGGTCTCTCTGCTCTGGGACACTTGCTGGTCAGTGTCTTACATAAAGTGCATCCCTGTAGTTTTCTGAGCAGACCTCTCACCTCTCTGTCCTCAGAAATCTGCTGTACTTCTAAAAGAAATTACCCTCTCGCACTCTCCCTCATGAGAAACATAATTTGTTTTATTTATCTTTAATACTGTGCAGTGCTACGGCTCATTGGAGTGCGTTTAGAGCGTCCAGCCTGCACTGTATCTCTCCATCTGTAGGAAAATCTCCTATAAGCCTCTGGCAAGAAATGAATAGTTAAAAATACATGTGGCTGCATCACGGCGACTGGAGACACTGAGCAACCACTGAGCACGAGAAGGACGGGGGCATCAAAAGTGGTCAATGTTTTTGCCACAAATGTCTCTCTGCGACAAAGATGAAAAAAATTGCCCATATTTTTTCAAAATTTAGAATTTTTACACATTGCTTCCCTTTAAACAAATGAACTGCAATTTCAGTGTTTGAACATTAAACTCCCCTAAAGATAAATAAAAACTAGAATTTGGCCTGTCGCCGAAACAAAACTGAACATGGGGAAAATATATATATTAAAAAAAAAAATGAAATTTTGATCTCGATCAATAAAGTCATTGATGCCATGTTGTTTACAGCGTTGCCATAGCGATGACAGGAACACTCCATGTTATTCTAATGCTCACATCTCCACATCTCACACACTGTCAGGTTTTAAACTCTGATCCTCTGAGCTCGTCCTCGGCTGTTTGTCGGAATAGTCTCAGATTTTGTGAAACTGATCTAGACGAGTCACATTTCAAAACGTGTCACATTTCGCACGTCTCTGGTCTTTGAGCTGAAAACTTTGCCCAAAATGTTGAACTTTTCAATTCACAAATTGTGCTCCATTTGCACAAAGACAAATTTTCCTCAGATTTGAATCAGTTGTTAAACCAGTGCCAGTCCCTCACAGGTGGCAATAGGTGTAATGTAAACAGGGAAATTGAGGGCACGATAGCGCCCCCTTCCCTTACACGGCGGGGCACGGGTGAGGGAAGATCACTTCCACTTGCAGCTATATTTATTATTACAAATAAACAATGGGGAAAATTCAGAAAAAAGAAAAAAATCCCATTTCTGTAGAGATAGAAGGTGGGACAGCCCCTCAGACTCTTTAAATGACCCACATTTGAGGGGGTAAAGAGGGAAATACCCCGGCAGATCAGGGCACAGCCAAGGGTGGGTCATTGCCGCTTGCGGCTATATTTTGGTTATGATTTAATTTTGCATAGAATGTTTTGAGCACATATAATTGTCCAAACCCGGGGGTATCAGTGTTTCATATTAGTCATGCAGAAACACATAATCTTCTTATATAACTTGTCTGATTGACACATGTGAAATTCCCTTCTCTTATAAAAAAACACATTTGACAGTGATAAAAAATCCAACAGAGATAAATCTATGAACGCCTCCAGGCTCTGTGTCACATTAGGGGAAAATACACCGGCTAATTGCACAGAAAGTACAATGGCATATCTCATCTGAACAGAAATCCTCAATATTGAGTCAGATGCCCCGCCTCAGATGCCGTGGCTCTGATGGATGGATGAATCTGCTAATGACAAGACTGATATTTTCCACCTCCAGGGCAAACTGATAAGATTTAGAAAACTTCTCTCCAACTTCAGCGGTGGATTGAGTCAGAGCAGAACAAAAATCTATACAATGAAATCAATCATTTTCACAGGACCTAAACAACGACTACTAAAACTACTACAAGTACTACAACTACAACTAGAACTACTACAACTACTACAACTACAAATACTACAACTAAAACAAGAACTACAACCAATGTTCCCTCTAATTTTTCACGAGTCTGAGCAAACACACAAACTCCCTGAGCGTCCCATGGACCAGTGTGAGCGACACCAGACGAGCGCGCTGTGGTCATCAGACGTGGTCACTGTGGTCATCAGACGTGCACACTGTGGTCATCAGACGTGGTCACTGTGGTCATCAGACGTGGTCACTGTGGTCATCAGACGTGCACACTGTGGTCATCAGACGTGGTCACTGTGGTCATCAGACGTGGTCACTGTGGTCATCAGACGAGCGCCCTGTGGTCATCAGACGTGGTCACTGTGGTCATCAGACGAGCGCCCTGTGGTCATCAGACGTGGTCACTGTGGTCATCAGACCTGTGTGCTGTGGTCATCAGACGTGGTCACTGTGGTCATCAGACGTGGTCACTGTGGTCATCAGACGAGCGCCCTGTGGTCATCAGACGTGGTCACTGTGGTCATCGGACGTGGTCACTGTGGTCATGCTGCGTCACATCCATCCAAGTTAAATGGTTTATTAAAAGAATCAAATTACCACATTTACGTTTCTGTTATAAGACTTTGAATTAATTATACAATGAAAATGACAAAAATCTTGCTCATGACCTGTGTAGTGTGTTAATGCTGTTGGAAGTATAAATATTTAATTTTAACTATGGAAAAACATGAACTTCAACCAAACCAAGACAAATGTAAACTCCAATAAACTAGAGACAGTCAATGACCAACACACACAGAGGAATCTGTATCTGCACAGCTGCTCTATTACTGTACATTTATATATCAAAACACAATGTATAATGTGTATTTGTATATAAAATATATTCAAACAAGTGGTATGGGTCAAAATAAATATATATTTACAAACCACACACTGCAAACAGTGAACAAACACACACTTCAAAATGTAAACACACACACTGGAAACTAAAGACACACACTGTCACATGGACAGTGTGTGTCTTTCTGTGACAGTGGCTCAGTGTTTAGAGGTTGGAGGATCGAGTCCCGCTCGGACCAACTTCTGTCATTGTGTCCTTAGGCAAGACACTTCGGCCAAGTGGTTCCACCCAATGGCATTAAAATGATCCATCTCCATGGAAACAAGCAGATCTGTGGAGATGCAAGCCCCTCACTTTAACTATACATGTTTACTGTTTTTTCTAGCAATAAAAAACACCTGCACTTGAATACATGCAGAATTGACACGTTTAATGCCATATTGTGGAACATTTTCTATGAAGAAGTTACATAATCAAACATGGACATAGACGTAGTGCATCTTTTATAAAGTTATGTCATGATTAGATATGATTAGAATCCTGTTCCATTGGGAAGGACATTGGTGTTTTGGGGATTCCCTTGAGTCCATAATATTATTATTATTATTATTATTATTATTATTATTATTATTATTATTATTATTATTGGTAGTAGTAGTAGTAGTAGTAGTAGTAGTAGTAGTAGTAGTAGTAGTATTAAAAAGGACATAGTAATGGTCTTAGGTTGCCTTTTGTCGTAATTAGAAAATGTGAATGACCTATGACCTATGACCCTGACCCTCATCCCTCCGGGCCTTTGTTGTTTGGTTTGGCCACAGTGCTGAACATCCACATCCTCTGACCCACTTTACAGGTGACATATTGTCCCAGCTCTGCTCACTCTCCCCTGCGGCTGCGTTCACTGTCTGGCTCATGATTGAATCTTACTTGGGGTCATCGTTGGTCACCCAGAACACCTGTCCATGGGTGGCCCCTGTCAGGAGGTGTAAAAGCAGCGACCTTTGACCCCTCAGTGGTCACTCTGCGACCCTGGGGAGCTCCTGACCTTTAGAAGAAGATATAAGAGCACAAATAGATCGATCAAACACGGGGAGAGGGGAAACACTTGATAGCAGTGATTCAAACTGTTTAGTCCTAGAAGTATAAAAGAAGCAATATCACGGCCAATCTTTTCAAATATTCTAATGATAAATGGGATCAGAGCTTCAAACTATTGTGAAATATTTGATTTTTGGTCCTAAAAGGGTCAAAAAAGCAACGAGTCTGGGACCAAAAAGTAAACGACAATAATAATAAAAAAACAAGAATAGTTGTCACATCTCATTTTTCTGCTGGGTGATGTTTTACTGTCAGAGCAGCTGAAAATGTGTCTCGTGTGATGGGAATCGGCTCTTCTGACTCACTTCAAAGAATAGTTTTTTGGAGCAATGCAATACATTTCTTATTATGTAAATGCATCTGAATGGTTTATAGTTATATTGTTTTTAAGATATGTCTTTATGAAATAAAATTTGCAAAGTGTTTTTTAAAAAAAAGCCCCAGGAAGACTAGCTAGCCCTTAGGCACAGCTAACGGGCATCCGAATAAATAAACAAAAACAAACTCATATCATTCAGTGTATTCATGAGAAACCATTCATAATGTTACTCCTGACTGGATTTCTTTCAACGAAAAGATTAGTTAGCTTAGTTAGCTTAGCTAGCTCGACTAGCGGCAAGGACCTCAGGTGAAGCCACATATGCTACATAAATACATCCACAATGTTCTGTCAAAGAAACGGCAGGAACGCTGATCTAAACTCCACCCAGTCCATCCAAATAACACTTCAGAGTTCACACAAGTGTATGACCGATAAACACATTTGAGGAGATAAAAACAGAACAAACTACAGTCTCCAAAAGTCATTTAAATGTGACATCAGAAACATTCTGATCAAATATGTGCCTCTGGTCCTTGAGACAGAATATTGTGATAAACATAGACGAGAAAGGCTGTGATAATGACTCTAGTGTTGTCTTTGAAGGCTGTTTGTTAAGAATACAGTCTTGTATTTATACTTAACTCCCACTTAAGATTGAACAAGTCATTTGGCTTTTATATGAAAATATAATTGATTTAACACACTGCAGCGAAATGCTGCTGCTTCAAAAGACTTCAAACTGTAGTAATTAACAAGAGTGCACTGTGTAACCATGTACTCATCTCTTTGGAGATGACGTTGCTCTGCCAACAATGTTCCACAGTATGGAATTAAACTGATATATCTCCATGGACACAGCAAATTGCACCACAAAGCCAAGTTACAGGTAAGATCTATGGAAAAATGGACTTCGCTCAGAATAAGAATGTTCTTTGAGGTTCTTTTGAGAATAGAGAAACAAATTCTAGATAGAGATATGTAATGCCATAATGTGGAGCATTCCAGACACAGCAATAACATCCCCATGGAAACCAGAAATGCCCTACAGTGCACCTTTAAGTACAAACTATATGTATTTGCTGCAATCCTTCCACTGAAACACTGCATTTTTACCACTTTTAGTGGCATCTTACTTTTATTATCTTCTGGATGCTAAAAGCCAATGAATATTTGAAGAGTCTATTTATTAACAAAAGTGCTAACACAGAATCTCTAATGTTAGTCAGGTTTAGACATAATTAAACATGTTCCTGATCGTTTATCATCTGTGCCTGTCCCCAAAACCAGCTCATTAAAACAAACTGCTACACAAACTAATTACAATAGTTTAGTCATTATTACAGAACAAAGTGTTGGCTGTTTACAGCAGCAGCTGCTCTCCTGCTTAAGTTGATTGAGTCTTATGATTTATCCCGGATCAGCCTCTCTCATGACGTAAACACTCTAACTTGATAACAGATTCATTTTATAAGAGCTTTAGAGAAAAAGAACGTAACAGCTCTGGGACTCTCGGTCGTTGGCACGGTCTCATGATCCTCACACGGTTCAGTGATAGCGCTGGATGCATATGCCTTAGAGGCGCTCTGATAATAAAACACCTTATGAATACTTGTGGATTGTTAGCGTTCTTGTGCAGACTTGAGAGGCTGTTACTGTAGATGGAACAAGATAAAGTTGTTTCTGTTTCCCTTTCAATGCATCACGTCACATGCACTTTCCTTCACAGGGTTCAATTGTTTGTAATTTGAGTTTTTTTGAGTCCCTCTTATATCCCAAATCTCTCCTCAAGTTACAAGGTGTTCACAGGGTTAATTACCCATTACCTGATTTGTACTCATCCACCGCAACAACTAGCATGCTAACACACACTTCCTGATTATCGGACAATAAAACGCTTTATAATTATAAGCAGAGATCACATGGACTTTAGTTTAACCTTGAAAGGTGCTTATAAAATGTACTTTTACAAATCAAATACATGGAAAACCAAGACAATCCCATTTTTAACTGTTAAAGTCTGAAAAAAACAGGCATTCTTAGTGTAAGCAGGATCAGCATTCCACAGATCTGACTTATAACCTGGCCTGGTGACCAATGTTCCCTCTAATTTTTCACGAGTCTGAGCAAACACAGAAACTCCCTGAGCGTCCCATGGACCAGTGTGAGCGACATCGGACGTGCGCCCTGTGGTCATCAGACGTGCGCCCTGTGGTCATCAGACGTGCGCGCTGTGGTCACCAGACGTGCGCGCTGTGGTCACCAGACGTGCGCGCTGTGGTCACCAGATGTGCGCGCTGTGGTCATCAGACGTGGTCACTGTGGTCATTCTGCGTCACATCCATCCAAGTTAAATGGTTTATTAAAAGAATCAAATGGGGGGGGGTTACGCATGATATATTTGACCCACAATTAAGTCAATAGCAGAAAAAAAACACGCTTACCGATCAGGAACAGCATCCAGTCCATCAGCACATCAGGTCCTCAGGCGGGCTGTCGGAACGTTCAGGGTTTAAACACTTAGAATCATTAGTGAGTCTTCACTCCACGTCGGCCACATCGGCTAAAACTCTGGGAGCGGGACATGAGGAGCCTGTCAATGGCGTCGATAATCTGCGCAAATACGTCTGTGAATCACATAATTGTCTGGAGCAGCTCGTCCCGGTCACACTCACTGACTCACACTGAAAATAGTGCAGAATTAATTGTTGTGTTTATTTTATTTTCAATTCCAGTTCGATTTTTTTGTGCGCAGCACAGATTGTCTGTGCATGGAGACCGTGTCAGCAGTGCGCAATTCCGCACGTGCGCAGCTTGGAGGGAACAGCGGTAGTGACACTAAATGTTTGTGTAACCTGGATATAAAACAGTAATGGTAATAATACAGTGAAAAAAGTTCATAGGATAAGTTACAATTTAAAAAGGTTAAGAAAGTATAAATAAGTTAATAAGTTGTGTAAATATTGTTAAAAACTATTTAAAGTCTATTTCATTTGTTAGATAATATCGTTAAAAAAAACAATTGAAAGCACCTGGAAATAAGTTAAAATGATGTAAACCGTATATTGCAGTAAATATACGTGTCTCGCATTTTGAGGATAAAAACTAGGTTTTTGGACTGTTAGCTCGACAGTTTTGTATAGAGACCTGTGTTGCCTTTGTTTTGGAGAGTAAAGGAGCGTTTTTCAGCTCGAAGACGGACCTGCACTCGCAAATATTTAATTAAGTTAAGTCGCTAGCTCAAGTTTAGCATCTGCTGGCTAAGCGGGTGTGTGCGCATCTGAGGAAAGCTAAGTTAACACAACGAGCTAGAATATATTTTCTCGTGTTCTTGGCCTGAGGCACGAAGATTTTGAACTGTGAGGAGCTTTAGACTTTTGAAAGTGAGTTTGCCGATGTTTTGCCGGACCGGTATATGTGAGAGGAGCGAAGCAGAGAGGACCAGTGGACGTGACCGCCCGTGATCTTGGGAGAACGAGGACCAGGGGACGAGACCACGCCGCCATCTTAGGACACACTGTTGCCTTCTTCCCAGAGTAGCTATGACCTTCTAAAACCAGGTACTTTTGGATATATTTTTGTTTGGCTCGTAGAGTGAAGCGGCCACTAAGTTTTGGTCTCCACGTTCCCAAGCGTCGCTCAGGCCTGCAACAGGGGGTTTATAACTGCAGTATAATACTTACCTGAAGCATGTGGGTGTGTGTGTGTGTGTGTTTGGTGTGTGGGGGTGTGTGTGTGTGTGTTTGGTGTGTGGACCCATTTTGTTCTATGTAGTTAATGGTGTTTGTTATATTTTTTTCTGAATTTGCTAACTCAGTAAATTTAAAGTTGAATATTTTAACTCTGGTTTGATCATTTTCTTATTGACAGTGTGTGATTAAAGGTGCTATTATCTTAAAGGGTAAGACGTGATATAAGTATTAGACTTAAGAAGCAGTAAGTATTTTATGATCTATATTTAAGTTATTGTTAAAGGAGTTGAATAGGAACTCAGGGGCCCTTACCTTATTACACTGGGTTTAGGTGGGCTACATTTGTTTCGAGGGAGATCAATCAAATTTGATGCCGTACTATGGTACATTTCAGGCAAGTAAATAACATGGAGACGTGCAACAGAATATAAGAGTTTGATTAAAAGATGAAGGGTTTCTTTATTTTAGATGTTTGGTTTTTTTTTTTACTCCAGCAACCTTGAGGATATTATCAGGAACTGAAGAAAAACATATATTTAAGTGTCTATGAAAACACATATAAACCCAGTCGTGAGTGCCTTCATATAAACACCACCTACTGCGGAAAAAGGGTCAACAAAAAGGTCATGGGCAACATATGAACTTTTGTGACGTGAACCAATCAAAGGGGTCAAAGGACAGAGCATCACGACCTGAGGTTTCTCCACACACAAAGCAGAAGGGATTTCAGCGGCTCCTTTTCGCATGGAGCATCATGGAGGTGGGTGTTTGTCATATTTAAGCCTGATGGGCACAATTTACCACACGATGCACTATTATATATAAACCATATGTACCAAGGTTTTTCTGCATCAGCCCTGAGAGCGACACAGGCAGCGGAGTGAGGAGCGTCACAGCCAGCGGCTTCAGACCGAACTGCACACACAGTATTTTAAGGCATAAAAAATATGCATGTTTTAAATGAAATGTTCTCATCTTTAATTTGTGATAAAACTCAGAGGACAAAATAGAAAAGCACAAAGTATATTTCATTTATTCTGTTATAAGTGTAATTTGTTGTATCGATGTGTAGATCTCTGGATTGGGGAAAAACAAGAGGGAAGATATGCCAAAGTAACTGTGTAGTTATTTATATTTGCGAAATGCCAGAATAATGAGAAGAGGACTTTTTTTAGACAATTTTTCCCTACTTTCCTCAAAGTCAGAAGTTTACATACATTTCATTAGTATTTAGTCCATTGCCTCTAAACTGTGTGTCCGTCTCACTCGCACAGGCCTTTTCAGGTCTGTACATACATTTTCAATAGGACTATGATCAGGACTTTGTGATGGACACTCCAAAACATTGACTTTGTTATCTTTAAGCCTCTTTGTTATCCTTAAGCCTCTTTGTTGTCCTTAAGCCTCTTTGTTGTCCTTAAGCCTCTTTGTTATCCTTAAGCCTCTTTGTTATCCTTAAGCCTCTTTGTTGTCCTTAAGCCTCTTTGTTATCCTTAAGCCTCTTTGTTGTCCTTAAGCCTCTTTGTTATCCTTAAGCCTCTTTGTTATCCTTAAGCCTCTTTGTTATCCTTAAGCCTCTTTGTTATCCTTAAGCCTCTTTGTTATCCTTAAGCCTCTTAGTCACCTGTTTGTCCGTATGTTTCAGGTCATTGTCCATGTTGAAGACCCATTTGTTGCTTTAACTTCTTGCTGATGTGTTGAGATGTTGCTTCAGTTTTTCCACATAATGTTCTTTCCTCCTGATGCATCTGTTTTGTGAAGTGCACCAGTCCCTCCTGCAGCAAAACAGCCCCACGACACGATGCAGACACCCCCGTGTTTCACAGGTGGGATGGTGTTTCTCAGGCCTTTTTCCTCCAAACATAATGATGCTCATTCTGGTCAAATAGTTCAGTTTCAGTTTGTTCAGACACAGGACATGTCTCCAAACATGAAGCTCTTTGTCCCTGTGCATTTACAAACTGTCCTCTGTGTTTTTTCTGTTTCTTTTGGAGTCATGTCTTCTTCCTGCAGAGTGTCCTTTTTTCTGTTTCTTTTGGAGTCATGTCTTCTTCCTGCAGAGTGTCCTTTTTTCTGTGTCTTTTGGAGTCATGTCTTCTTCCTGCAGAGTGTCCTTTCAGTCCATGTCCTCAGTCCTCGTTTCACTGTGGATAATGACACACTCTTACAGCTTCAGCAACTTCTTCTCCAGGTCTTTTTCTTTTGTTCTTGTGTTGATCATTTCAGACCAAAGCTCGTTCGTCTCTGGGACACGTGTCCTTCCTGAGCGGTGTGACACTGGACAGTCCCATGGTCTTTATACTTGTGTTTAATTGAACAGATGAACGTGGCTCCTTCAGGAGGAAACTGCACCGAGGATGAACCAGACTTGAGCAGGTCCACAGTTCACTTCATGATATTTGGGCTGATTCTTTTGACTTTCCCCTGATGTTACACAAAGAAGCAGAGTGTTTCAGGTGTGTTTCAGGAGTGTTTCAGGAGTGTTTCAGGAGTGTTTCAGGTGTGTTTCAGGTGTGTTTCAGGAGTGTTTCAGGTGAGCTTCAGGCACATCCACAGGTTTGTCTCTAATTAACTCAGATGTGTCAATAAACCAATCAGAAGCTTTCAAAGACGTGACATCATCATGTGGGTTTTCACAAACTGTTTAAAGTCATAATAATCTAACTGTATGTGAACTTCAGAGTTTGAAGAAAGTCATGGAAAAATGTCTAAAAATCCTTCTCTCATTATTCCGACATTTAGCAAATAGGAATATTTTTGTTTTTCTAATTGACCTAAAATAGGAAAATTTTAGTCTGATTTCATTTTGGACAGTGAGGGGGAAAAGCGTCTTGTGCAGACATGGGCAAACTACGGCCGTGGGATGCACACTTAATCCGGCCCTACAAAAATGACCAGATTAAAATCGGGAAAGGTAAACCTTGTTCAATTTCAAGTTGTTAATCTCTTGGCACTTGACAAAACTGAATATGAATTTTTCTGCTGTGGTTATTTAACTGAAATTTAAATAAATCAATAAATAATTAATTTTATTAATGTATTTGGAAAACAATTTGTACAATGAGTCTTGCATATTCATGCTACATGTTACAGGCCAAATCTTTAATGTCATATATACAAATATACATCCTGGCCCCGCCCCTCGGTCACATTTTAGAGCCCAGTGTGGCCCCAGCCCTGCTCTTGTGTCTTTATATTGTTTATGTAAACTGTTTCAACTGTAGATTAATGTCGTGTTATTCAGCAAAGCAATACATTTCCAAGGAGACAAATTCTGCCAAGAAAATGAGGTCATTTACGTAATCTTAAGTTTGCAGTCATATAGTGGGCATCCAGTATCACTACAGCTGCTTTTTGTTCTAGTCTTTTAGTCTATTTTTCTGTCATTCCACAGCAGTTTCAAAAAGGAAAAAAGTGTATCTTACACAGACTTGTGACAACAGAGGGAATTATTTGTGTTCCTCAGGAGTAAAGGTAACGCAGAGGACATTACAACATGGGGTTTGAAGCTGCACACCGCCTTTCAGGGCTGATCTAATACTGCAGTATGTGTACTGCATTATATTCCAACACAGAATACCAAAATGGCATCTTTCCCTTCTAATTAGTGCTGCTTCTTTATCCACGTGCGTCTGCTGGGGCCTGTTGGGACCTGTGAGTTCATCACATGCATATGCATCCAAGAACAGACAAGAACGGACAAGAACGGACAAGAACGGACAAGAACAGACAAGAACAGACAAGGACAGACAAGAACAGACAAGAACAGAAAAGAACAGACAAGAACGGACAAGAACGGACAAGAACGGACAAGGACGGACAAGGACGGACAAGAACAGACAAGAACAGACAAGAACAGACAAGAACAGAGGACAGGACGCAGAGTTTGTGTCATGTGCTGGAAATGACAAGTCCTTAGAGATGAGCCTGTGTGGAGATGAATGCATCCAAACCCCACCTTCAGAACCACGAGGAGTGTGGTACCTGTCGTCCACCTTCAGAACCACGAGGAGTGTGGTACCTGTCGTCCACCTTCAGATCCACGAGGAGTGTGGTACCTGTCGTCCACCTTCAGATCCACGAGGAGTGTGGTACCTGTCGTCCACCTTCAGATCCACGAGGAGTGTGGTACCTGTCGTCCTTCAGAACCATGAGGAGTGTGGTACCTGTCGTCCACCTTCAGAACCATGAGGAGTGTGGTACCTGTCGTCCTTCAGATCCACGAGGAGTGTGGTACCTGTCGTCCTTTAGATCCACGAGGAGTGTGGTACCTGTCGTCCACCTTCAGAAGCACGAGGAGTGCAGTATCTGTCGTCCACCTTCAGATCCACGAGGAGTGCGGTACCTGTCGTCCACCTTCAGATCCACGAGGAGTGTGGTACCTGTCGTCCACCTTCAGAACCACGAGGAGTGTGGTACCTGTCGTCCACCTTCAGAACCACGAGGAGTGTGGTACCTGTCGTCCACCTTCAGAACCACGAGGAGTGCGGTACCTGTCGTCCTTCAGATCCACGAGGAGTGTGGTACCTGTCGTCCTTCAGATCCATGAGGAGTGTGGTACCTGTCGTCCACCTTCAGATCCACGAGGAGTGTGGTAACTGTCGTCCTTCAGATCCACGAGGAGTGTGGTACCTGTCGTCCACCTTCAGAACCACGAGGAGTGCGGTACCTGTCGTCCACCTTCAGAACCACGAGGAGTGTGGTACCTGTCGTCCTTCAGATCCACGAGGAGTGTGGTACCTGTCGTCCTTCAGATCCACGAGGAGTGTGGTACCTGTCGTCCACCTTCAGATCCACGAGGAGTGTGGTACCTGTCGTCCACCTTCAGAACCACCAGGAGTGCGGTACCTGTCGTCCACCTTCAGAACCACAAGGAGTGTGGTACCTGTCATCCACCTTCAGAACCACGAGGAGTGTGGTACCTGTCGTTCTTTAGATCCACGAGGAGTGTGGTACCTGTCTTCCTTCAGATCCACGAGGAGTGTGGTACCTGTCGTCCACCTTCAGATCCACGAGGAGTGTGGTACCTGTCGTCCTTTACATCCAGGTGAAGTGCGGTACCTGTCGTCCTTCATATCCAGGTGAAGTGCGGTACCTGTCGTCCTTTAGATCCAGGTGAAGTGCGGTACCTGTCGTCCTTCATATCCAGGTGAAGTGCGGTACCTGTCGTCCTTCATATCCAGGTGAAGTGCGGTACCTGTCGTCCTTTATATCCAGGTGAAGTGCGGTACCTGTCGTCCTTCATATCCAGGTGAAGTGCGGTACCTGTCGTCCACCTTCTTAATTCACTGCACCCAATTTTGTAATAATTTATGCCACATTGGGCCAAAGTGGTGGAGCATTCGACACTATGATTAAAAACTCAAAGTCTCCCTCGGGAGCTCGAGCTGACAGCGCGTTGACGGCGAATGAAAAAGGTTGAGTGACTTTAATAAAACTGAAAAAAGACAATTTTTTATGCAGCTTGAATTTGGAATATTTTAGTTTCCTTTTTGACTTAATCATGTCAGAATATGGTTATTGGAGAGAGTGTCAAATAAAATAAATAAATAAAGTGAATGGCTTGAAGACAAAGGAGAGATTGTCTTTTTTGTTTGTTTTACACTCTTTATACTAAAATACATTTAAAAAAGTGAAAATAAAGTTACAATATTTGGTTTTCTAAGATGAAATTGTCCCATTTTCATTTGTTCAGGAGTTATGTGTTATGTTTATTAAACTCTGTAAAAATAACATGAGTGAATGAGGCGGTTGAACTGAACAGTGTAAATATAAATGTAAATGATGATTACAGTTGTTTCTTTTGTATTAAACTATTTGATTTATTCTAAATTAAAAGTTTGTGAAATCCTTGTTACGACTGAGGAATAAACTTGTTATAAAATATGGAGCTTTGAACTGCGTTGGGATATTTACAACAAAACAATTCATTGAGTGCTTTGAAATCATTTAGACAGTCAAGTGCCTCCAGTTATGATTGATAACACTCATATATTTACGCGTAATGAGGACACTGTAAATCTGTTCATTGATGTTTTCTCATAAACACAAAGCACTTAGTCAATTCTTTTATCACCGACAGTGAAAACACTCGAAACAGCAGGAAACAGTCAAACGACACGTGTGTAGGTGTGTGTGTGTGTATGGGGGTGTATGTGTGTGTGTAGGGGTGTGTGTGTGTGTATTTGTGTGTGAGTTGGGGTGTGTGTGTGTGTGTGTGTATGAGGCAGGATGTTTCTGTCAGAGCAGTGGACTTGTCACCTGTCAATCTCAGGGTTAGTGAGGATAAAGTCTGCAGCAGAGACATAAGACACAGAGACAGAGAACAGCAGAGAACAGAGAGAGAACACAGAGAACAGAGATAGAACACAGAGAGACAACAGGAGGGAACACAGAGAACAGAGAACACAGAGAGAACAGAACACAGAGCGAAACAGGAGGGAACACAGAGAGAACACAGAGAACAGAGATAGAACACAGAGAACAGAGAGAGAACACAGAGAACAGAGATAGAACACAGAACAGAGAGAGAACACAGAGAACAGAGAGAGAACAGGAGGGAACACAGAGAGAACACAGAGAACAGAGATAGAACACAGAGAACACAGAGAGAACACAGAGAACAGAGATAGAACACAGAACAGAGAGAGAACACAGAGAACAGAGAGAGAACAGGAGGGAACACAGAGAGAGAACAGAGAACAGAGATAGAACACAGAGAACAGAGAGAGAACACAGAGAACAGAGATAGAACACAGAACACAGAGAGAACACAGAGAACAGAGGTAGAACACAGAGCGAAACAGGAGGGAACACAGAGAACAGAGAACACAGAGAGAGAACAGAGAACACAGAGAGAGAACAGGAGGGAACACAGAACAGAGAGAGAACACAGAGAGAGAGAGAGAGCAGGAGGGAACACAGAACAGAGAGAGAACACAGAGAGAGAACAGGAGGGAACACAGAGAACAGAGAGAGAGAACAGGAGGGAACACAGAGAACAGAGAGAGAACAGAGAGAACATTGAGAGAACACTGAGAGAACACATACATGAGGTACAAACACATGAGGTACAAATACATGAGCCCTTCATGATCAGTACTACAGCATGATCAGACACTTCGCCTGGAACAGCATTACCAGGGCCCCTGGAGCCAGGCCTGGACTCTGTTGTTCTCCTGAGGGACTTCAACTTCCACGTGGGTAATGACAGTGACACCTGGAGGACAGGGATCAGGAAGAACATCCTCCCGGATCTGAACCCGAGTGGTGTTCTGTTATTGTTCTGTTATTGTTCTTCTGAGCTGGTCACAGTTTGTCCATAACAAACACCATGTTCGAGCACAAGGTCCATCAGTGCACGTGGCACCAGGACACTCCAGGTCAGAGGTCGATGATCGACTTTGTTGTCGTGTCATCTGACCTCCGGCCGTGTGTCATAGACACTCGGATGAAGAGAGGGGCTGAGCTGTAGAGCACCACCTGATTGTGAGCTGGATCTGCTGGCGGAGGAGGAAGCCAGATAGACCTGGCAGGACCAAGTGTATCGTGAGGGTCTGTTGGGAAAACCTGCTGGAGCCCTCTGTCAGGGGGGGTCTTCAACTCACACCTTCAGGAGAGCTTCTCTCAGATCCGGGGGAGGCTGGGGACTCTGAGTGGGCCATGTTCTCTGTTTCTATTGTCAATGCGGCTGCTTGTAGCTGTGATTTTGGCAAACCATCCCACGTTTAGTGCTTCACCAGCACCGTTTACAGTGCGGGTGGAGAGCTGATGACCTCGACTGGGGATGTTGTCGGATGGTAGAATATACTTTGATGATCTCCTCAATCCCACCATCTTGTCTTCTGAAGAGGAAACAGTGACTGGGGAACCAGAGCTGGACTCATCCATCCCTCTGGCTGAACTCACTGAAGTGGTTGTCAAGCTCCTCGGTGGCAACGAGATCCGTCCCGAGTACCTCAGGTCTCTGGATGTTGTGGAGATATCTTGGCTGACATGTCTCTTTAACATTGCATGGTGGTCAGTTTTTCAACTGGAGCCTGAGTCGATGGAGCTGGAAGTGCACCCATGATCACTTCCTGTTAGGAGCATGGCGGCTAACAGGTTAGCTATGTCCATTTATATATACAATCTATGGTGTTTACATATTTTCACAAAGGTTTACTTTCTTCCTCCCACCGCCTAAACAATATAATTCACTAACACAAAAATCCAAAGTTCCTCCATTATGCGTTTTCCAGTTTGCCATTCTCTTCCTCCATCTGTCCCTAATTTCCCATTCATTCGTTTCCATGTAGCATTAACTGAATCTACTTGAACTGAAACCGCGCTGGAGCTGGCTCGTCTGCTGTTTATTTTCCTACTTAAACTTTTACGCTCAGTGAGAGTACAGCTCGTAAAAGCCACTGACACCTGGTCGACAACGCAAACAGGAAGTCCCGCCAACAGCCGCCATCCCAGAATCTAGAGCCAAAACCCGAGCCCGCAATCTGCCTCAGCCGTTTCAAAGTGACGGGCTCGTTGTCTTTTAGCTGGCACCAAAAGTCCAAAATACAGTCCCTTTATAACCATCTGCTGTACGTGAACTAAAGTATACCACAGAAGACCACGTCTGTGGTAAAAAGGAAAGGGAAAGGCTAAGGGGAGGGGCTAAGAGAGAGGGGCTGAGGGGAGGAGCTAAGAGAGAGGGGCTGAGGGGAGGGGCTAAGAGAGAGGGGCTAAGAGGAGGGGCTAAGGGGAGGAGCTAAGAGAGAGGGGCTAAGGGGAGGGGCTAAGAGAGAGGGGCTGAGGGGAGGAGCTAAGAGAGAGGGGCTGAGGGGAGGAGCTAAGAGAGAGGGGCTGAGGGGAGGGGCTAAGGGGAGGGGCTAGAGTCAATGCCTGAAGACACTGTTACTGTCTCAATATCAATAAAAAATGTGTTGTGTATTTTATCAAAAACAGATGGAATATTATGTTGACAGCAGTAAAAGTCTTGACAGAGTGAACTGTAAGGACGACTTTTTCAAATGGCACTAATCTGTTTTTTATCTCCATGTTCTTAAATATATGCAGGCATGTTGTTTTTAGAAGTAGTAGTAATAGTAGTAGTAGTAGTAGTAGTAGTAGTGTTAGTAATTGTAGTATCTGAGTAATGTGACTTGATTTAATATCAGTATAATCTGTTTGTGGTCTATTAATCTACATTTAAACCTCTGAGTGTTTACAGCTCAGGGATTACAGGTGTAAAGTAGAATCATGCTGTATCCGTCCTGTACTAAATATTTAATATGTGTGTGTGTGTGGGGTGGGGTTGGGGGTGGGTGGGGGGGGGGGGGTGTGGGGTGGGGGGGTGGGGGGTGGGGGGGGGGGTTGTGTGTGGCCATGTTGTGTGTTTATTCTAATGCACAGCTCTCACGTCCCTCAGGCTCAGGCTGTTGAAGGAGGAGGCAGTTTACACAGAAGCCTGTCAGGGCCGGTTTTATGGACATGTGCTATAAGGGCACACTGCAGTGTTAGCTCATCTTGTATTCACCATTATTATGTCCAACTGGCCTTCGGGACTTCGGAGCTTATAAAAAACTGAATAAAAAAAATGAATAATTCCACCCAAGACAGATGCACTATTTGCTGTGTTGTATGTAATCCTATTTGGGATAATAAAATTATAGTTGTTAAGGGACTTTCAGGTTATTTTTTTATGGAGCTGAGGTCAGCTCTGGGGTATGTTTTTGAACTTTAGCAGGTTAGCCAAAATACACAGACGCTCAATGCAGATAAGCAAACTATGACCCCGTGACCCCCGTCTGTTTTGTGTGACTCTGGATTATGTTATCTGATCTGGACAAGAAGAAACACCTCCTACATTCTTGGAAAATAGTGACAATAGTTTAGGAAGGATACATAAGTGAAGAAAAACAATACTATTTAATATCTGAACACATGTCTATGAGGCTTGCATCTGGAATGTTTATGCTACTGCTTCTATTCACAGACAAAACATTGTCCATTTCTTTTCTTTTTTTGTCCTTTTATTTGTGAAAGCACACACGACAGTGGAGCCAGTAAATTGAACCTCTGCTCTACATTCAAATGGACCGTATACTTTGTTAACAGAATTCACAGTGTGGGTGTTTTGAGTCTCTTTGCATAAAAGGCTCCATGGTCAGTTAAGACGTGAAGAAGCAGAGGGTGAGTCAGTATGTGGGTCTATAAGAGCAAGGTTAGATCTGGAGCCTAGACTGTGTAAAGAAGTGATCTAAGTGACTGTGGTGTCTCCCACAGTCTTAAAATGAAGCTCATCGAGGCTAGAGCCGTTATAGGGGCCAATTTGGAGCTGGAATTCTGACCGAGAGAATCATAGCAACCAAAGAGCCAATCCGGAGCGAGGCTGTTGAAGATAACGCACTTTCCCACCTGGATCACTGGTTTAGCAGGGGGCGGGCACTTAGCAACGCTGTCAATCAAACCTGTGGCTAACACTAGACTGTTTCTGTTCCTGAGTTTTACATTATGACCATTTTAGTGGATTCTGACTTCTGAGGTCCTGCGTGGTCAGACGAGGTCAGCCCCACTCGAGACTCTGTAAACACATATACTCTCACACATTAACTCGTGGCTCCTTCTGGTTATTATAAATACATATTCTCTTCCCTGCAGTGGCTCTTAATACTTCATGTCTTTTCTTTGGACGTTTGCCTGTGAATTTGACTGCTGGGAAATAATCACGTTTTGGATGAGAGTTTTGGCTGCGTTTCTTACACCTCTTCGCTCCAGTTTGAAGTACTCCTTCACTTTTTCTCGTTCCTGTTCCGTTCTAATCGCTTGTCGGCTTTTGTTCTGCAGTAAACACCTTGACAAAGTTGCCAGGTCTGAATGGCTCTGCTTCAGCTGGATCCTTGAAACAGGTGAAATAATAATAATTAGACGTTTGTTGACAGGCGTTGAAAGCGAAGAGTTTCTACTGTTCCTGGATCAGAACGGTCCATTCATTATTATAATTGGTTGGGAGGAAAATCGTGTGGGCCTTTCCGTGCGCACTGAAGCTTGTGGCATGTTTGAAACAGGATACGGAGCTGCTGCAGGGACCTCACTGCAGAAACAGGGGACCTCACTGCAGAAACAGGGGACCTCACCGCAGAAACAGGGGACCTCACTGCAGAAACAGGGGACTTCACCGCAGAAACAGGGGACTTCACTGCAGAAACAGGGGACCTCACTGCAGAAACAAGGGACCTCACTGCAGAAACAGGGGACCTCACTGCAGAAACAGGGGACTTCACCGCAGAAACAGGGGACCTCACCGCAGAAACAGGGGACTTCACCGCAGAAACAGGGGACCTCACCGCAGAAACAGGAGACCTCACCGCAGAAACAGGGGATTTCACTGCAGAAACAGGGGACCTCACCGCAGAAACAGGGGACTTCACCGCAGAAACAGGGGACCTCACCGCAGAAACAGGAGACCTCACCGCAGAAACAGGGGACCTCACCGCAGAAACAGGGGACCTCACTGCAGAAACAGGAGACCTCACCGCAGAAACAGGGGACCTCACCGCAGAAACAGGAGACTTCTAATCAGCTGCTCACCGTAAAATCCAATAGCGATTATTTTAAAAGTTGAATATTGTGCACTAAATGTCATTTTCAGTTAATGATCAAAGGGTTGATGGTTTGATTTCTGCCCATGCGTGCTGTTGTGTCCTTGGGTCGCTCCACACTGCCCTCTGCAGGCAGGTGTTGAGATCGCAGCATAAACTGTAGACAGTAGGATGTTAAGTTTCCTGAAGCATTTGAGCCAAACTGAGGTTAAACTCAGACACTCAGAGTGTGTAATTATAAAGCATTCATTTGTCCAAAAGTGAGGAAGTGCACTGTTAGCATACTAGTGGTTAGTTTGACAGTGATGGTAAAACTCAGTCGCTCTGTCACTTTGGCCGCTGAAAGCTGTGAAAAGTGCTTATAAGCTCATCATGGTGAATAATGAGGATGCTCTGAATCATAAGATAAATGAGGAATAACTTTGGACCAAACTGTTTAAAATGAACTAATTCCATTTTTCAAGTAAATATCAGGAACAGTGCCTTTAAAGGACCTGTGTCTTTATGGTTCTCGTCTAATAAAATTATATTTAAAATGTTTAGGTCAAATAATTTATTTTACACGTATCTGCTTTTATATATACTATATGTACAGTTTGGAGAAACGGGTGTTTTTTCTCCAAAAAAGGAGAAATAAAAGTAGTTTCCAGCATTTAAACTGAGGAGCTGTTACACCAAAACAGCACAGAAAAAATAATCCAAACTCAAAACATTCTGACCCAAACTACTACAAAGAGTTGATTTTTCGTGTTACTTTTCTGAGGAGCTTTGCTGATTTCGTGAAGACGGAGCCACAGAAATACGACTGGAGCACGCCATTAGCCAAAGGGGAAATAAGTGCACATTCTTGGTGTTTACCACTTCAACAACGAGTCATTTCGGTCTCACTCAGCGCTCAGAAACGCGTCTGTATGTTGTTTAACAAAGCCTCGCCTTCTCTCCACATCTATTCATCGGCACGGAGCATGTAAAAAGTCACCCAATCTCGTCTTTCACCCAGTCCCAGCGCGGCGCCCATTGTAAACCCGACCCCTTTGTACGGCAAGCGAGAGGACTCCCAGAAAAGACAACAATATG
The DNA here is from genome assembly GCF_009829125.3 of Periophthalmus magnuspinnatus. Lineage (NCBI taxonomy): Eukaryota > Metazoa > Chordata > Actinopteri > Gobiiformes > Gobiidae > Periophthalmus > Periophthalmus magnuspinnatus. Next base: position 86,470 of record NC_047127.1, read on the forward strand.
GAGAAAGTAGAGAGGGTTACAGAGCGCAGGGGCTGTGCACTTACACGTACATCGTACTAGCAGTTGTAGTAGTAGTAGTAGTAGTAGTACTTACATGTACATCGTACTAGTAGTTGTAGTAATTGTGGGGGTGTAAAAGTGGCAGCAAGTACTTCTATTTAAGTACAATTTATCCTATACATTCTCTACTATTAACACGTGGACTGATTAAGTATATTTTTGCTGAAATATGTAAAAATACATCATCTCTTAGTAGCAGTAGTAGTTGAGAGTACTTGACTAAATATGTACAGGCAGCACATCATCTGTTTCTATATTTGTCTGATATAAAAAAAAAAACAAGATGGATTTTCCTTGTATCAGTGAATCCCATTGTGAAACAGTTATAGTATTTAAATTGTATAGAGCAGTTATAAACAGTACTAGTACTAGTACTAGTACTAGTACTCGTAATGGCAGAACTGTTCACTTCAACATGGACTTTTACAGTTTGAGGATCAGGATTAAAGTTTAAAACACATACAATTAAAATTATCTGCAAATTACTCCACAGACTTTGACAGAAAGACTCAAATATGTAGTAAACAGATGGAGCAGGTTCACTGTTACTTTTAAAATGTATAAAAAATACTGCACATAAAAACAACATGATAAATAAAGAAAATGAAGAGCGTTAAACGACATGAAACACTGCAGCTCATAATCACAGCGGAATGTGACAGGGTCAGAAGAGCGTGTTCTTATCAGAGATCTGGAGACGAGCTGTATGGGACAGACGTGTGTGTGTGTCGACGTGTGTGTGTATAAATGTGTGTGTGTGTCGACGTGTGTGTATAAATGTGTGTGTCGACGTGTGTGTCGACATGTGTCAGTCTAAAGGCATCTCTTTATGTCTTCATGTCTCCAGACGATGTGGAGATATGTCGCTCCAGATTAAATCCTCATAATTCCGAGTCGTCTCTTGAGTCTCGTGATGGACACGACCTGGATTTTAAATTTCAACAACTGAACGATTCATTAATCTGCCTCTTGTTCTGATCTTTACAGAAGAATCACATTTACCAGTCCATAATTTACAGACACAGATATACGTCACTGAACCAGCTGTTTGTCCTCCAGTAGCTCCACCGCAGCAGCAGAATCAACAGCCACCCCAGCCTCTCCTTCTCCCTCATTACTGCCACTTTAAAGATTGAGTTGATTTTTCACAGTTGTGCTAAAGCGAAGCCGTCGTGTCCTCCCACGTGTTTCCACTTCTAACGTTCTGTGACTTTACCGTGTTCATTTTCTGTTTTTATGTTTAAATGTGAAATGTACCGTTTGTTTATAAAGATTGTAAATAAAAACTGAATATTTCTTAAATTGCTTCCTCCCGACTTTCACTTTCCATCCCCATGTCACTTCACTCATCAGCTGAAACGTCCCCCTCTCCCCCCTCGCTCCACCCCCCTCACTCGCTCGCTGTCCCCCCTTTGGGACATAATAACGCAGACAGTGTAATTCAAGTGTCTTGCATCTGTCCCTCTTTGATCAGACTGGCCCATTGTGTGGGCCTCTCAGCCTGAGTCTGGGACAGACTCCTGATCCGCCCCTGCCCTGGTAAAGTGAGATGTGAGCCCCTCTGTGCTCCCAAGAACACTGGGCGCTTTTGTCCCGCTACGTGCATGTGCTAACGACAAGGCTAGAGTGTGCTAGCCTGCACACTAATGTGGAGACAGGTGGAGGTCCTGCACACTAATGTGGAGACAGGTCCTACGGGTGGAGGTCCTGCACACTAATGTGGAGACAGGTCCTACGGGCGGAGGTTCTGCACACTAATGTGGAGACAGGTGGAGGTTCTGCACACTAATGTGGAGGCAGGTCCTACGGGCGGAGGTTCTGCACACTAATGTGGAGACAGGTGGAGGTCCTGCACACTAATGTGGAGACAGGTCCTATGGGCGGAGGTTCTGCACACTAATGTGGAGACAGGTGGAGGTTCTGCACACTAATGTGGAGGCAGGTCCTACGGGCGGAGGTTCTGCACACTAATGTGGAGACAGGTGGAGGTCCTGCACACTAATGTGGAGACAGGTCCTATGGGCGGAGGTTCTGTACAGTAATGTGGAGGCAGGTCCTACGGGCGGAGGTTCTGCACACTAATCTGGAGACAGGTCCTACGGGTGGAGGTCCTGCACACTAATGTGGAGACAGGTCCTACGGGCGGAGGTTCTGCACACTAATGTGGAGACAGGTGGAGGTCCTGCACACTAATGTGGAGACAGGTCCTACGGGCGGAGGTTCTGCACACTAATGTGGAGACAGGTGGAGGTCCTGCACACTAATGTGGAGACAGGTCCTACGGGCGGAGGTTCTGCACACTAATGTGGAGACAGGTCCTACGGGCGGAGGTTCTGCACACTAATGTGGAGACAGGTGGAGGTCCTGCACACTAATGTGGAGACAGGTCCTACGGGTGGAGGTTCTGCACACTAATGTGGAGACAGGTCCTACGGGCGGAGGTTCTGCACACTAATGTGGAGACAGGTCCTACGGGTGGAGGTTCTGCACACTAATGTGGAGACAGGTCCTACGGGCGGAGGTTCTGCACACTAATGTGGAGACAGGTCCTACGGGTGGAGGTCCTGCACACTAATGTGGAGACAGGTCCTACGGGCGGAGGTTCTGCACACTAATGTGGAGACAGGTCCTACGGGTGGAGGTTCTGCACACTAATGTGGAGACAGGTCCTATGGGCGGAGGTTCTGCACACTAATGTGGAGACAGGTGGAGGTCCTGCACACTAATGTGGAGACAGGTGGAGGTTCTGCACACTAATGTGGAGGCAGGTCCTACGGGCGGAGGTTCTGCACACTAATGTGGAGACAGGTGGAGGTCCTGCACACTAATGTGGAGACAGGTCCTATGGGCGGAGGTTCTGCACACTAATCTGGAGACAGGTCCTACGGGTGGAGGTCCTGCACACTAATGTGGAGACAGGTCCTACGGGCGGAGGTTCTGCACACTAATGTGGAGACAGGTGGAGGTCCTGCACACTAATGTGGAGACAGGTCCTACGGGCGGAGGTTCTGCACACTAATGTGGAGACAGGTCCTACGGGTGGAGGTTCTGCACACTAATGTGGAGACAGGTCCTACGGGCGGAGGTTCTGCACACTAATCTGGAGACAGGTCCTACGGGTGGAGGTCCTGCACACTAATGTGGAGACAGGTCCTACGGGCGGAGGTTCTGCACACTAATGTGGAGACAGGTCCTACGGGTGGAGGTTCTGCACACTAATGTGGAGACAGGTCCTATGAGCGGAGGTTCTGCACACTAATGTGGAGACAGGTGGAGGTCCTGCACACTAATGTGGAGACAGGTCCTACGGGCGGAGGTTCTGCACACTAATGTGGAGACAGGTCCTACGGGCGGAGGTTCTGCACACTAATGTGGAGACAGGTCCTACGGGCGGAGGTTCTGCACACTAATGTGGAGACAGGTGGAGGTTCTGCACACTAATGTGGAGACAGGTGGAGATTCTGCACATTAATGTGGAGACAGGTCCTACGGGCGGAGGTTCTGCACACTAATGTGGAGACAGGTGGAGGTTCTGCACACTAATGTGGAGACAGGTGGAGGTTCTGCACATTAATGTGGAGACAGGTCCTACGGGCGGAGGTTCTGCACATTAATGTGGAGGCAGGTGGAGGTTCTGCACATTAATGTGGAGACAGGTGGAGGTTCAGTGGGAGGAAATGAAACACGTCACAAATAAACTCTAAAAACTTTACATTTTAAATTCGTAAAATGAATGAAAATGATTTAAATCCATGAAACGAGGTTTTAATTATGAGGACCAGTGGTTTATAGGGTTAACCACGTGCCTCTAAACCAGAGGGTAACCAGTTCTATTTGTGCCTAGACTAAGACACGTCATTGTCCACAAAGACAAAGGGAGGGCATCTGGGTTTATAGAATCACACAGTCTCCATATATGGTCCTCGTTACCACGGTGATAATACAACACGATTCTTTGATGTAAAACAATAGACATTTGTTACGTCTGGACGTCCAGAACATTCCAGGTCGTATATAATTCAGGAGGATTCTGTACGTGCACAGTTTTAGTGTAACTCTGATTTATGTAACGTAAACTGAAGAACTACACTTTCTCCACCCTCCAGGTTCAGATAGAAAGAAAAATAACCCAAAGTGAAGAACAAAGGAACCTGTGAGGCAGAACTTTACACTGAACCTTTAGAAACAGGAGCTTTTGAAAAAAACAAACAAATGAGAAAGAACAAAGAGTAAATGTACAGGACAGATGGGAGATTATGAAACAAGATGTAACTCACAACATGGAAATGTGTGGACAGTGATGGAGGTGACACACACAGGCCCTATCCCGCAATGAGACACAGACCTCCTCATCCACACACTAAAACTACGGAAATGAGCAAAAATGTTTAGTGTTGAGCTCATAAAAAGTTTAAACTCATAAAAACTTTACGTAATTGATAAGAATAAAGTACAACAGACTACAATGCTTTAATGTCTCTCCTCGCTCTTTACCTCCATTTAACTCTTGTCACTTCCTGTTCAACCCAATGTGAACTAAAATAAACACAAATATGAACCAAATAAGATGTTTCATCTCAAACTGAAGCAGCTCACACTCGTCTCACGCTCGTCTCACGCTCGTCTCACGCTCGTCTCACGCTCGTCTCACGCTCGTCTCACGCTCGTCTCACGCTCGTCTCACGCTCGTCTCTCGTGATGTCGGAGGCTCATCTGAAAAAGTCTCTGAACTAAAAAAACATGAAACATTGACCCGAATTAAAAACGAATAAGAACAAGATCTGCAGCCTCAGACTCTTCAGAGACTGAAGCTTCTGAAACGTCCAGATCTGTTTCAATATTTAAAGCTGCACTGTGTAACCTTTCCCGCCTGTCTCCTAGAGTTAACACTGTTCCTAGAATGTTCCAAAGTACAGCATTACACTGTCAAAAAGCATATGACACCCCCAGGACAAGTTACCCCACCCACAGTAACAATGTAATGCCACTGTGGAACATTTCAGGCAAAGTAAAGGAAGTGAAACTGGAAACACACGTCTCCACAGTGAAGAGAGTGGAGCTGGTTTGGGGAGGTGGAGGCTGGTTAGGGGAGGTGGAGGCTGGTTGAGGAGGTGGAGGCTGGTTTTAGGAGGTGGAGGCTGGTTTGGGGAGGTGGAGGCTGGTTAGGGGAGGTGGAGGCTGGTTGAGGAGGTGGAGGCTGGTTTTAGGAGGTGGAGGCTGGTTTGGGGAGGTGGAGGCTGGTTTGGGGAGGTGGAGGCTGGTTTGGGCAGGTGGAGGCTGGTTTGGGCAGGTGGAGCTGGTTTGGGCAGGTGGAGGCTGGTCGAGGAGGTGGAGGCTGGTTTGGGGAGGTGGAGGCTGGTTTGGGGAGGTGGAGGCTGGTCGAGGAGGTGGAGGCTGGTCGAGGAGGTGGAGGCTGGTTTGGGGAGGTGGAGGCTGGTTTGGGGAGGTGGAGGCTGGTCGAGGAGGTGGAGGCTGGTTTGGGGAGGTGGAGCCGGTTTGGGGAGGTGGAGGCGGTTTGGGGAGGTGGAGGCTGGTCGAGGAGGTGGAGGCTGGTTTGGGGAGGTGGAGGCTGGTCGAGGAGGTGGAGGCTGGTTTGGGGAGGTGGAGGCTGGTCGAGGAGGTGGAGGCTGGTTTGGGGAGGTGGAGGCTGGTTTGGGGAGGTGGAGGCTGGTCGAGGAGGTGGAGGCTGGTTTGGGGAGGTGGAGCCGGTTTGGGGAGGTGGAGGCGGTTTGGGGAGGTGGAGGCTGGTTGAGGAGGTGGAGGAGGCTGGTTGAGGAGGTGGAGGCTGGTTGAGGAGGTGGAGGCTGGTTGAGGAGGTGGAGGCTGGTTTGAGGAGGTGGAGGCTGGTTTGAGGAGGTGGAGGCTGGTTTGAGGAGGTGGAGGCTGGTTGGAGTTCACTGCATTAAGGTTTTATTATATTTTCTGAATTTTAAATCCCAGGAGCAAATGTGACTCAGTGTTTAAATAAAGACACGGCTGTGGTTTTCTCTCTGTGTCTCTGTGTCTGTCTCTGTGTTTCTGTGTCTCTGTGTGTCTGTCTCTGTCTGTGTCTCTCTGTCCCTGTGTCTCTCTGTGTCTGTCTCTGTCTTTGTCTCTGTCTCTGTGTCTCTGTCTCTATGTGTCTGTCTCTGTGTCTGTCTCTGTGTCTCTGTCTCTGTGTCTGTCTCTGTGTCTCTGTGTCTTTGTCTCTGTGTCTCTGTGTCTGTCTCTGTGCCTCTGTCTCTCTGTCTCTTTGTCTCTGTGTGTCCCAGTCCTTGGACTCTGTCTCATGAAGCTGCTGTTGTCATAATTATTGATATTTTATGTTTCGTTCCTTTTTCTCTCAGTATTGGTGTTTTTTCCACCTGAGGCTGAGGTTTATTCAAAAGTGACAGATTCAATTCTCTGTGATTATGGACAGAATGTGGAGAATCTCTGTGTCTGTTTTTTTATTTCCTCGATCATAAATGTGGAAGATAAATGTTTTCATAGATGTTTTTTTTTTTTTTTTTTTAAGCTTTTCTCAATCGAACAGAAACTACAGAATTATTTGTAAATGTCAAGAGACAAATTTTATTCAATGACAACAAACAAATAATCTGGTACAGTTTGAAAAGAAGGAGAAGGAGGAGGAAGAAGAAGAAAAGGAGGAGGTGGAGCAGGAGGCAGAGCAGGAGGCGGAGCAGGAGAAATATCACTGAGACGCTGGGTCAGTGTGTGGGACGTGTGTCACGATCTGTTGTCAATAAAAGTTAAATATGAATCAAATAAAGTTTTACAGTCTCTGAGTGAACGCCAGAGCGCCCCCTGTAGAGCACATTTAAAACAGCGACGCCTCCTACTGGAATCAACAAATCAATCAAGACCCATGCAGTAAATGTTTAATGCCATACTGTGGGACATTTAAGCAGAGTCATCATCTCCATGGAGACCACACTGGACACGCCCTACGACATAAACACGTTTGTCTTTATATAAAAAGACATAAAAGTAAAAGTGATGTCAGAATTCTGTATAAGTTAAAGTATCGTTAGAAAGTTAGAAAGTACTTCAGAGTAAAAAGGGTCAAGTATTTCACACTAGGGGCTGGTTTAAGGTTAGTACTTCATAAAAATGCAGTAATTGTATTATTAATATTTGAGACCTTGAACACACAGAGAAACAGAGAAGTTCCACTTCCACCACGTTCATTTATACAAAAGCACATTTATACAAACACAGTTTTTATTCTTATTAGCTTTTATTCTTTTAAACAAACATCGTCTTTTATTCATTTTAAAGTTTATATTTTTCAGAATGAACTGGACGCTGTGGTCAGAGGTTATGGATCTTCTACTTTCACTTTTAACACTTTTATTCCAGGAGGCTTTTTCTCAGCTGTTGGTTTTTAATGATTTTCTTCTGTTCTGATGTTTTAAATATAATTTGCCGCATGTGGTGAGATCAGCTTTGTTTACTTTGGCTTTTGCCTTTTGTAACAGACCTGGCTCCAGCTGATACTGGGATAACGCTCCACTCTCAGAACACTTTAAAATACGCCAAAGAAATACATAAAAATACCATCGCATTTGGAGGAAAACAGACTTGGCTCCACATGCACTTAAAATACACTTAAATACACTTAAATACACTTAATACACTTAGATGTGCTGTATTTGATGTATGTATCATAGATGCACAGGTTTCTCATCCATCTACACCAAACTTATTTACTAAACATCAGCCTGTCCAGGGACTACAGGTGGAAATTAGCATTTATGCTATAACCTGGCACCAAACATCTCTCCTTTTTTTTTTTTTTTTAAGGTCAATGTAATGTTGTGCACTGTCCCTGTTTCAAATAAAAGCATACCATACCATACCATACCAAATACACTTAAATACACTTAAATACACTTAAATACACTTAAAAATACACTTAGATACACTTTAAATACACTTAAATACACTTAATTACACTTAATACACTTAAATACACTTAAATACACTTAAAAATACACTTAGATACACTTTAAATACACTTAAATATGCTTAAAATACACTTAAATACACTTAATTACACTTAATACACTTAAATACACTTAAAATACGCTTAAATACACTTAAATACACTTAATTACACTTAATTACACTTAAATACACTCAAAGTCCACTTGCTACGACACAACTACACCCCGCTGTGTGTGACTCGTGCAGCTCATTTTAGTTTATCATTTATACGACTCTGATAAAAGATGGAGCTGGTTTTATCACAGTTTTATTGAGTTTAATCCCAGTGAAGCCAAAAGGAGGAAACGTTTCCTCAGACACAAAGACACGAATCATCCAACGCACAAAACCACACAAAACCACACAAAACCACACAAAACTGCACAAAACCGCACAAAACCGCACAAAACCGCACAAAACCGCACAAAACCACACAAAACCGCACAAAACCGCACAAAACCGCACAAAACCGCACAAAACCGCACAAAACCACACAAAAACACACAAAAATGCACAAAACCACACAAAACCACACAAAACCACACAAAACCGCACAAAACCGCACAAAACCACACAAAACCACACAAAAATGCACAAAACCACACAAAACCACACAAAACCACACAAAACCACATAAAACCGCACAAAACCGCACAAACCCACACAAACCCGCACAAAACCGCACAAAACCGCACAAAACCGCACAAAACCGCACAAACCCACACAGAACCGCACAAAACCGCACAAAACCGCACAAAACCGCACAAAACCGCACAAAACCGCACAAAACCGCACAAACCCACACAAACCCACACAAAACCGCATAAAACCGCACAAAACCGCACAAACCCACACAAAAACGCACAAAAACGCACAAAACCACACAAAACCACACAGCGCTATTTTTGTTGGTTATTTAATAGATTCCACGGAGGAGGAGTAATTAAAGACAACAGTGACATGTAAGAGCTGCACACACACACACACACACACACACACCTACGCACACACACGCACACATACGCACACACACGCACACATACGCACACATATAGAGGCATATACACAAACACACACACACACGCACCTACGCACACACACACACACACACCCCACACATGCCCACATACGCACACACACACACCCACACGCACACATATAGAGGCATATACACAAACACACACACAGAGACATACACGAACACACACACACACACAGAGGCATATACACACACACACACACATACACAAACCACAACTTCCAGGATGTAAATTCTTGGTGTAATTGTGAGCAGAGGGAGCAGCGACTCTCACCAATGAGTTTAACATGAACTTCATCGTCTGATATTTGTGTATTTGTTTATTTGTTTATTTGTTTATTTGTGTCTTTGTTTATTTGTGTATTTGTTTATTTCTGTCTTTGTTTATTTCTGTCTTTGTTTATTTGTGTATTTGTTTCTTTGTGTATTTGCTTATTTATGTTTTTGTGTCTTTGTTTATTTGTGTATTTGTTTACTTGTTTATTTGTGTATTTGTGTATTTGTTTCTTTGTGTATTGTTTCTTTGTTTCCTTGTGTATTGTTTATTTGTGTGTTTGTGTGTTTGTTTCTTTGTGTATTTGTGTATTTGTTTCTTTGTGTATTGTTTATTTGTGTGTTTGTGTGTTTGTTTCTTTGTGTATTGTTTCTTTGTGTGTTTGTTTCTTTGTTTATTGTTTTTGTTCCATGGGTTTGGGGCAGATGTTCTTCTGGAGGTTTAAATAAATCTGCTGCTCTTTTCTGTCAGAGAATCAGAAAGTGTGTGTTAGCATGCTAGCTGCACTTTTAAACTCATCTCTGTGAATAATTAGGATTCTCTGAACACATGAGTGATGGAGAACTGCAAACATTTAAAATGAACTAGTTCTTTAATAAGTATTTGATGAACTATGAAAATACCACAGTAGAAGTACTAGTAAAGCAGGAGCAGTTATCTGACAATATTTTAGTAGTAGTGGCAATAGTAATACTCGTCATAGTAGTAGTAATAGTTTAGTAGTAGCAATAGTAGCATTAGTAATAGTAATCAGAGCTGTAAAAGTAGTATCTGTCGAGGTAGTAGTAGCAGTAGTAGTAGTAGCAGTAGTAGTAGTAGCTGTAGTAGTAGTTGTAGTAGTAGTAATCAGAACCATAAAAGTAGTATCTGTCGGAGTCTTTCTTCTTTCTCGTGGATGTAGTAGTGTCATTAAAAATGGTTTGCCACATTTCCCCAGAGTTTAAACGGTTTGTATTTTTATTTTCAATCCAACATTTTCCGAGTTGTGGCCAAAATGTTGAGGTGAAGTTGCTCTCGGGGAAGTGGAAGTACAGGTGCAGTTTTCCTGAGGCCAGAGCGGAGACCGGGACAACCGCGAGGAGAAGTTTGTGTTCACCTTTAGCCCGGCATCTCTCTCCCTGAAGTTTAATAATTGAAGAGGCAGACACCGCTCTCCCCAGACTCTGCATCTGAACCAGAATACAAATTTAACAACATGAAATCCAACCAGGAAGTTTGAAACGATGCTCCAAAAAACACTAAACTGTAAAGTTCTGTGCACTGGTAAAATGTGAAACTGTTCAGGAGAAGAGAAGAAAATTAATGGAAACTATTGTAAAGTTACCACAGGAACCTTTACACCGCAGACCTGTCTCGTAATCCTTCTGACCCGAGTCGTAGCTAATAAAATATTATAATCATCATTTATTTTGTATTTGTGTCGGGGCTGGAGCCGAATCCACCTCCTGCATTAAAGATACACACTGGATTCACACCAGAGGAGTAAAAACACGACTGTTCACTCTCGTTCACTCTCTACACGCCTCACTGCGTCTGAGCGCTGCAGCTAACACACGCTAACGACATTTAAAGGGTTAAAAGTGGAAAAAAGTGGGTAAAAATGTCAAAGTTACACAGAGACAGAGAATTAGGCCAGGGAATGGAACCTCAAACCTCCTCGTTACACAGCAGGTTTATAAATACAGAGGTGTGTCACTGTAAATAGAACCATCGTATTTTGAGTCAAATGTTACTTTTTATTTGCTCTGAAACATTATTTTTGTTTCAGATTTAAGATTAAACTCACGACTAAAGTGTCTCATTCTGACATTTTATTTCTTGCAGCTCATGATTTTTAAAAATATTGTAGATTTAGTTTTTGTGGTTTAATTTTGTGTCAGTGGCATAAATGAGTTTAACTTCATCGATATATCAAACTTTAAAATGTGACGTGACAAATATGAAAAGCTTTTAACTTAAATTCTTCTTGATAATCTGAAGTGTTCAGACTCATCTAAAAAAAAAAACATCTAAAATGAACTGACTGTCTTTACTAATCCAAGAATGAAAAAATAAACTCCAGAATATTTGATGGTAGTACTTTAAAATACAGTCCAGGACTCACCAGGACGTACTGTGGTACTTTGTAGATACTTGACTGGTAGTTACTGTGGTACTTACTGTGGTACTTACTGTGGTACTTACTGTGGTACTTCTGGTGGTACTTTGGCTGGTACTTATACTGATACTTACTGATACATACTGTATAACTAATAGTGGTACTTTGTGGTACTTACAGCAGTACTTATAGTGGTACAGAAGTGATACTTGCACTAATAAGTACTGGTACTAGTACTGTACTTACTGCAGTATGTCGTATTAAGTGAATATGTTGTTCTGAGGCAGATGAATCTTTATTTCATTATAAGTTCAGAGAAAATACACAAGACAAAAGTGAAAACACAAACACTTTATTATGACAAATGTCACATTAAAACAACAACAGACTGAAAAGAAATGTACAGTAAAAACAAATAAGTACTGGTACTTTCTGTGGTACAGCAGTAAGTACTACAGAAAGTATCAGTACTTACTAGTGCAACTACCACCTACTACTAGTGAACTACAAAGACCATGATCCTTCACTTCAGTGACGACGTATAAAGAAACACGTGTTATGAAGAACGTCTTTAATCTTATAGAACTGCCCTGTGGTCAGTGAATGTTTATGTCCACAACTGTTTAAATAAAGTTTACATTTTTGAACCTCTGTCCACGTCCGACCACGTCTGTTTTTATTCAGTTTTAACTTCAGCCTCATCAAACGTTCACTCAAATGTCCCGTCTTAAACTTTACCCTACTTCTCCGTGGCGCCGTAACTTCTATACGTCCTGATTTAAATTTGAGAGGAGCAGCCCTGAGTCGTTTGTGTCAATCACAGAACAGAACCTTGGCGTCGGATCCGCAGAGATCAAGAGGCCACAGACGCGTTTGGCGGTGATGGAGGGGAGTGGCGGAATAATTGCTGCTGTTGAAAATAATTATGCAAATTTAAGCTAGCTGTCAATTTCAGCGCGTTTTATCAGTGTCAGTCTTGTCAAAGTCTGAAGCTGATGATCATCATTTTGTTAGCGCTGGAGACGAGGGATGCAACTGCTAATCGAGGCGGCCATTTTGGGGCCAGTTTTATACGGATCTAAACCGGGATTTATGTGTTTGCATCTGGAGTGGGTTTGGTTAAATCAATCAGAAAGTACGTCGCTTTTTGAACGTTTCAGCTTAAGTTCAGAAAGAGAAGAAAATAAGTCGAGTGAAAAAGGAGCAAAGAAATGTTTTGAGTTTGAGTGACTCGCCTCGTCGTCTGGGGCTCAGCTCCAAACATGAACGATGCTCAGGGTGAGGGTCAGGCTCTCAGGGCCCCGTGATCTGCGTCGAAACAAAAAAACAACAAAAAATACTATTTTATGTTTTTATGCTGATTCCTACTGTTTTTTCTGTTATATTTTAATGTGTGTATGTAGAGAAGGCACACACACACGGGCACACACACGGGCACACACACGGACACACACACACACACCCCCACCCCCACCCCCACACACACACATGGACACACACACATGGGCACACACACGGACACACACACGGACACACACCCACACGGGCACACACCTACACGCGGACACACACACACGGACACACACCCACACGGGCACACATACACATTCACACGGACACACACACACGGGCACACACACACACGGACACACCCCCCGACACACACATGGGCACACCCCCACACACACCCCCACACACACACCCCTGCACACACACACACACCGACACACCCCCACCGACACACACACCGACACACCCCCACACACGGGCACACACCCCCCCCCCCCCCACATGCACACCCCCATGCACACACCCCCACACACACACACACGCACACACACACACATAAAGTGTGTGCAAACGCTTGTTCGTGTTAGTTATTTTATATTTAGAGTTTGGGTTTAAGCTTAAACTGTAAACTTCAAAAGACAAAAGACAATAAAAGTTTGGTGACGTGGTGGTGGAGTGGTTCAAACAGTCACCTCTCAACGGCGAGTTTCAAAGTTAGATTCCCGCACTTGGCGTTCAGCGTGGATTTGCATGTTCTCCCTGTGTTTGCATTAAGGATGGATATTTTAATATGAAACTTTAATAATTATCGTGACATAATCGTTATTCACAGTTATTTTGGTCATGAGAATCGTGACATGAATCGTTTGCACAGGTTTTATCCAGTTCCAGTGCGGTCCCTGTTCAAAAGCAGCAGGTCGGGTTGGTCCATAGTAACGCCATAGCAACAGGTCAAAAAATGATCTAATTTCACATTCACAGTGTTGAGACAGGATTTTACTTAAGCTGTTAAACAAGTTAGTACCAAATGTTTTGTACTCGTACTCAAGTTTCTCAGCTCTTGTGCGTTGTTGATACTCGTAGCCGTTTTCACCTAAAACCTCTGGGGATTAGACTATTGTCTGGCAGCAGAATGTAAAACTCAACCCCCTCGTCTCATTTAAATTCACACTGGAGAAACACGGGACTAGAGCCGAGTTCATGAGACTCGCTCCCTCCAAAGGCCCATATTGTGTTTCATAGGTCAGACCATTAGCATTAGCATTAGCATTAGCATTAGCATATCATCCATCTTCTCCCCGACATGAGTGACAGGGACAAGGCCAGGTGCACCCGGCAGACAGGTGCAGACAGGAGACAGGTGCAGACAGGAGACAGGTGCAGACAGCAGACAGGTGCAGACAGTCCAAATGGGACTACAGCTAGAACAATACATGTGAACTTTTTTTTTTTTTAATCTACCGCTGTTACTATCACTGTTACTACCACCACCACCACCACCACCACCACCACTACTACTACTACTACTACTACTACTACTACTACTACTACTACTACTACTACTACTACTACTACTACTACCACTACTACAACTACTACTACCACCACCACCACCACCACCACTACTACTACTACTACTACTACCACTACCACTACTACTACAACTACTACTACCACTACTACTACCACCACCACTACTACTAGTACTACTACCAAATGTCGTCTTACATCTTTGACTTAGAATAAAATGGAATAGAATTTCTTTGGTGGAATATGATTAAAATCGATGTATGTCATGTGACCAATGACACTTAAAGGTACACTGCAGAAATATTCTAGTAGAGCGACCGCTACCTGCTTGTCTCCATGGAGATGTTATTTCTTTGTCAGGAGAGGTTCCACAGTATGGCATTAACCATATACATCAGACATATCTGAGCAACAAGCCCGTCTCTCCTTCAGTAACTCTCACTCTGCTCAGAGGAACGGGTTTTTTTCTATGTAATTTTGATAAAACACCTGTAGTGAAAAAAAAAGAGATAGTTTAATTGCCATAACAATCCAGGCAAAACAATAACGTATCCATGGAGACAAGCAGGAAAAGTTACATGGTGCACCATTAAATTACACACTGAATTTACAACAAGGTACTAATTATGTATTTATTTATTTATAGAGCAAAACAACAACGGGAGCGTATGAGGGCACAGTCGTCCCTAAACAAAAATATACATGAAAAAACAAGATGACAGCTCCTTTCCTCAGCTCCACAGACCCGACTGCTTCATTTAGACCCTCGAGACCACCGCTATTATCGTCTGCTGTAGATTTAAAATGGCTGCTCATTAGCTGCTGCTGGGGCATTTTTGCTTAGTAATGATTTGAGACGCACAAAAACAACACGGTGCATTAGAAACTTGTCCTTGGACCACCCAGACGATCAGACCGTACGAGCAGATCGCCGATCCAGAGAGCGTTTTTAAGATGAGCGTGCGCCGGGGGAGGAGCCGGCCCCGTCCCGTAGCGCTAAAAGGTGACCTCATCAAATCCTCTTGATTTGTAGAGCGGAGGAACAATTGGTGCTCCCTAAAGCGACGGAGGGAAACAGGCTGCAAATCAGAGGAGACAAGGTCAAAGAAAACACACCACAAAACACAACGTGTGTTTTACATCGAACATTTACACTTTAGAGAAATGTGTTTGATTTTTAACTCCATCACTCTAGTGCTCCACCTGCCCCGGGGCAGACTGATGGACACAAGGCTGCACCACTGGCACCATCTCAGACACCACCTTCACTCACAAAAGGACCACCTTCACTCACAAAAGCACCACCTTCACTCACAAAAGCACCACCTTCACTCACAAAAGCACCACCTTCACTCACAAAAGCACCACCTTCACTCACAAAACCACGAAGGGTGAAGACCACAGACGGTGTAAAGTGCGACACCCACAGAGTTCAGCTCCAAATGAAGAACAAGAGGCTCAGAGAGTTTGTTACAAATGAACAGTTTGTTAAAAATGCTCATAAAGTTTATGTTATAAATGAGGTGGAGACTCAGACGTGGTCGACCTTGAAACACATTTACAGTTAAAATAAAACTGAATTCAAGTTTTGGAGTCAGCGTCTGAGAAACAAAGGGCGACTTTTGGTCTAATGTCATTTATAAAAAAAAAAAAAAAAAAAAAATATATATATATATATATATATATATATATATATATATATATTTGATGACGTCATAGACTCAAAGTAGCCTTGTCGCATTAATGCTAAAGTCATGTAAAGGTTTTGGGAAAATACAATAACAGCTGCAGTGGTTTGTGTCGTAAACAAACTATTTACAACAGTAAAGTGATTTCTGATTGGACGAGGGCGGAGCCAATTGTAACGCTTGTAGGCTAGGAGTTTGACAGCGACCTCGGTGAGTAAAGTACAATTACTACTGGCAGTATCAGAAGATTGGTTCTTTTTGGAGCCTGGGGTGTAAATAAAACACAAACACCAATATTCAATTTTTAAAGCAAAAGTGTATTGAAATGTATAAAATAAGAGTAATACAGTGAGTGTGTAGTGTGGGTAGGTGCAATAGTTCAATGTGTGGTTTTATGACTTTATGTCAAAGTTCAAGAGTTCCCAAAGTTCAAAAGTTCAATGTTCCAATTTTGGTCCAGAGTTCAAGCATAAAATGATAGATTCCAGGAGGGTAAATCAGCAGTAGGATGAGTGAATTGGTTTGTCCTACCACATATCTGGGTAGCTCGCCATCAAGATGTTATTTCTGGTTATAGTCCCTGGAAAAAAACCTGACCTATAAAAAGGTCAAAATAATAAATTAACATTTACATGATAAACAAAACCGTCTACGTTAACAGTAGAGATAATACATTTCATCAATATATACCCTTTAAGGCTATTAAACACAATCAAAATATGTAGTTCTTTAAACAAATAAGTGCACTTTTCTCATATATTCAAGAATTAATCAATTCAGAATTCAATAATTAAGCAGATTCTTAGATTACATTAAAGTTGCGCAACCAATCAAAATAATTGTAGCTACAGTCAAAACAAAACGGAAATGTATAGCTGAGTTAGCGTTCACACAAAACATTATAAAAAGTGGACAAAATTTAGTTAGAAATGCAATATAAAACAATGCTCCTGGTAAATTTATTATTATTTACAATTCGGCTTTACCAAAACTTAAGTTAGTTCTATAATTAATTCAAAATGAGCAATGTTTTAAGAAACTCCAAGCGCTAGTAAACGTCGCTAGTATACACGAGGCTCTAGGGAGTTTGGAATGCGAGCGGTAGCGAGACTAACAAAACAAAACGATGAGTGTTATGTAAACAACATAAATGCGACCGCTAATCTCAAAGTAAAAACGCCGATGTGCACAATAACTCACCGTTGAGAAGTGGAAAGTTTGGAGATCGCGTTTTGTCCAAGACGCCAACCTGAGCATGCCACAGCCACAGTGAGGAGCGGAGGAGGAGACAGGGAAGTGACCTCCGTGACCTCGCAACTTAAAGGCAGAGGGGACCGCAGCACAGGAAGTGGCATCCACAATAAAAGATTTTAGGAAGTGCGGGTTACACGTTCCCCCCTTGAACTCATGGACGTCCCTGTACATGCGACTGGCTGATGGCAGATGGCTTGAGTACTGACAAGGGCAGGTGGATCCTCAAGTTCGTAAGCAGAGGTGAAAGCTGTGCTCAACCCATGAAATAAAGATTGAAGGCTGTGCAGAAGAGGATGACCTAGTCTTGAGTATTGCAGGCGGTCTGGTGGATGGCGTGATCTCATTGGGCGTCGAGCTGGTGGGTCAGCCTCGGGACTTGACAATTCAGGGTCAGCCTCGGGACTTGACAATTCAGGGTCAGCCTCGGGACTTGACAATTCAGGGTCAGAAAGGACGCTTTCTTCAGGTGCCAGGGCTGCAGCATGTTCAGAGTCAGATAGGTCGGTTTCGGGTAGATCTAGTTCTTGTTTCTGATCAGTCATCTCATGTTCGACTTCAGATCTGACATTTCCTTTCATATCTAACCGTGATTGCTGGCCAGGCTGGATCACAGGTGAGACTGAAGACGCAGGTGGTCTTGACGCAGGTAAGTCAATCACAGAAGTGTATCTGATGGGCTCTGAGATGGACGGAAAGAAACCAGAAGTTATCAGTTCATCTTCTGACAGGGTTTCATCATTGTTATTTTCAGGAAGATGTCCCATGTCTGAGAATTCTGGAGTTGATAAGTGAGTCATTTTCTTCTTAACTGGGTTCACTGGAGCAGATAGAAAGCCACAAGGTAGGAGAAGGTCTCTATGCAGAGTCCGGATGGGACGATCCTTAGTCTCAGGTTTGACGGTGTAAACGGGAAGATTGCCAGCCCTCTTGATCACAATGTATATTTCCGACTCCCATCGGTCTGCAAGCTTGTGCTTCCCTCGTATCCGCACATTTTTCACCAGTACACGATCACCCACTGACAGCTCCGAAGGTATGATATTCTTGTCAAATCTTGATTTGTTTCTCTGCATCACCCGTTTTGAATTTTCAGCAGCTATTCTGTAGCTCTCTTCAAGGTGGGCTTTGAGCTGCTCAACGTACTGGGAATGTGTGCCTCGACTCTTCCTCCCCAACGGCAGGCCAAATGCCAAATCTACTGGTAGGCGCGGCTGGCGTCCAAACATGAGTTCATACGGGGAGAAGCCAGTAACGTCACTCCGAGTACAATTGTAGGCGTGCACTAATGGTTTCACAAAGTCTCTCCAGTGTGCCTTGTCTTCTTCTCTCAGAGTACCCAACATGTCTAAAAGTGTGCGATTAAAGCGCTCTACAGGATTTCCACGAGGATGGTAAGGGGTGGTGCGTATCTTGCTGATGCCAGTCATCTCGCATAGTTCTTTAATAGTCCGAGACTCAAAGTCAGGTCCTTGATCACTATGCAGCTTCTCGGGAATCCCATAATGCACTAGGAAATTGTCCCACAAACATTTAGCAACAGTCTTAGCTTTTTGATTGGGTGTTGGGACAGCGACGGCGTACTTGGTGAAGTGGTCAGTGATTACAAGTACATCTTTAGTTTTGGTGCGATCTGGCTCTAGTGATAGGAAGTCCATGCATACAAGTTCCAAGGGTCGTGTTGTCTTTATATTGACCAGTGGTGCTGCTTTTTCGGGTTGAGCTTTCCGCTTTACACATCTTTCACAGGTCTTAATCTTGTTCTGAATATCTGCAGACATGCGAGGCCAGTAAAATCGGGATCTGGCAAGATCAAGTGTTCTCTCAATGCCCAGATGTCCCATGTGATCATGCAGCTGCTTGAGGACTTCAGACCGACATTCTTGAGGTAGCACGAGCTGATAGGTTGCCTCACTTCCAATCTGTCTTCTCCTCACAAGAACATTGTTGTGGAGCTCCATTTTTGTCAGTTCTCGCAAGAGTAAAGGTAGGTCTGGAAGCTCAGCTCGTAGGGAGGTAGGTGGAGTCTCTCCTTTTTCCAGCTGTGCAATGACATGCTGTATAATTGGGTCGGTCCGCTGCTTAGCTGCGATGTCGGCAGAGGTGAACACAGGGATGACAGGTGAGGCAAATTGCAAGTCATCAATAAAACTGTCTGGCAGACTGTCTTGAGCAGTGGAAAGGGTCTGGACTAGAGCAGCAACATGGTTGACAGCATTGGAACTGTATACAAGCTGTCGGTCACAAATGGCATGGACAACGTGCTGGTCGATACAAACAGACATGGAGTCGTCGAGGTGCTGTTGGGTGAATCTAAAAATCCGCTCACGCTCCTTCTGGGACAAGTGGTCATCTGGAAACTCAGCATGTGGTCGGCGAGAAAGACCATCCGCATCTGCATTGTACTTGCCTGCTCTGTAGATGATCTTAAATGTGTAGGTGGACAGAGCGGAGAGCCATCGATAACTTGTTGCATCTAGCTTTGCAGAGGTCAATAGGTAGGTCAGGGGGTTACTATCAGTGACCACCGTGAAATGGGTGCCATACAAATAGTCACTAAACTTTTCAGTCACTGCCCACTTGAGGGCGAGAAATTCCAACTTATGTGCAGCGTACCTGGATTCACTTCGGGACAGACCTCTGCTTGCATACGCGACCACTCGGTTCTTGCCTTCCTGTTCTTGATATAGTACAGCCCCTAATCCTGTACAGCTGGCATCTGTATGTAGGATATATGGTTTACTGGGATCGGCAAAGGCAAGGACAGGAGCTGAAGTGAGCTTTTCAATGATTGTCTCAAAGGCGTTTTGGCATACAGTAGTCCAGCGCCCCCCGAAAGGCTCTTTTGGATTCATGTAGTCTTGTGGCTTTATCGACGCTTTGCATTTTTTCTGGTTTGGTGGATAGCCTGAAGTCAGCTGATTCAGTGGCTTGACAATAGACGAGTAGTCTTTGACGAACCGTCGGTAATAACCAGCAAATCCAAGGAATGACCGCAAGTCCTTGAGATTCTTGGGTACCGGCCAGGATGTTAATGTGGCTATCTTGTCAGGATCCGTCTCAACTCCATTCTGCGACACCACATGCCCAAGATACCGTACTGACGTTTGGAAAAACACACATTTCTCCACAGACAATTTGAGGCCAAATTCTCTCAGTCGACGCAGTACCTTCATCAGCCTCTCTTCGTGCTCTTCCAAGGTAGAGGCAAACACAATCAAGTCGTCGATGAAAACGAGTGCCTCTTTCAAATTCAGATCACCCATGCACTTCTCCATCAAGCGCTGAAAGGTACTTGGCGCATTTGTGACTCCCTGCGGCATGCGGTTAAACTCCCAGAATCCTACCGGGCACACGAAAGCGGTCTTGCATTTGTCTGCCTCCTCCATCTCTATCTGATAATAGCCAGACTTCAAATCTAGGACCGAAAACCACTGAGACCCAGAGAGTGCAGTGAATGTGTCTTCCAGCTTTGGCAGAGCATATGCGTCTTTGATAGTCTGAGCATTGAGTTTTCTATAATCTATACAGAGTCTCACGCTGCCATTCTTCTTGCGCACCACAACTATGGGTGAGGCAAATGGTGAGTCCGATTCTCGTATTACACCAGATTCCAGAAGCTCTTGAAGATGTTGTCTGACAGCATCCAGGTCTTGTGGGTGGATAGGTCTTGGTCTTTGCTTAAAGGGTGTTGGATCTGAGAGCTTGATTTGGTGACGGACTTTATTGGTACAACCAAAATCAAGATCATTCTTGGCAAAGACTTCAGGGATGCTGTTCAGCTTGGCAATGATCCGTTGCTTCCACTCTAGCGAGATGGGTGAATCGGCAAAGTTGTAATTTAGCTTTAACTCCGATTGCTCTTGAGACTGTAGTGGCTGCTTAGGCTGATGGGCGCTCTGCTCTTTGTGAAGGACTGACTGAAATGCACTCAACTCTGCAATGGCAGCTCGAACTGGCATGATGATGTCATGGTCAGACTCATTTCTCACAATTACTGGCAGATAACAGGGATGGAGTGGAGGAAGATCGACCAGACAGGACTTTATCAGCAAGCCACCAGGCAGGGAAAAAGATGTTGGATGCTGGACTATAACGGCTTTTTCACTGTGCAGGGCTGGAGCGATGGCTAAGGCATCCAGAACAACTGTTTGTCCAGCCGGGATGGTCTGAGGACAGTTTGTCTGCAGTTTTACAATGCCATGATGGTCGTCACTCGATAGCTTGTGTCGAAGTGCCAGGACCTTTACCACTGCTTTGTAGCCATAGGGTGCTGTATTGAATGCAGGGGAGTTTATCTGGGAGTGCTTGTCATACACCACATCCAGTGTGTTCGTTCCAATGAGGACCGAGGGCTGTGATGATTTCAGATCGGGCACCACCAATGCCAAAGTGTCCACGTCCAATGTCTCTCCCAGAAACTCAGCGGGGAATGTAATATTCATCTCAACATATCCCAAGTATGGTACAGCCTGTCCATTGGCTCCTTCCACTTCCAGCAGGGTAGTGAGTGACTTGATTTCATGGTCAGAGAGATATGCGTTATAGAAGGAGTGGGTGACTGTAGTAACCTGAGATCCAGTATCAAACAGGCAGTGAAAATCTGAATCTTTGATCTTGACTTGACCAGTACTCCGTGTCCCAATTAGACCTTTGGGCAGTGGATGGTGTGGCAGGGAATACTGATTCATGGGACAATGATTTATGGCAGCTTCCGCCCGTCCCCCAGAAGAAGCTGCATCTAGTTTAACGGTTTTTGACCCTTGGCTTCCCATGACTGCTGCTTTTGTCTTAGTTGTCGGCGTTTAGTGTCAACAAGGCTGGGATTGGCGGTATTTGTGCATGCAGGGGCAATATGTCCATCTTCGCCACATTTAAAACAAAACCATGGCTTGGGCTTACTGGAACCCTGTGCTTTTGGCTTCTGCTGGCTCTGTCGGTAATCTGTGGTGGCAGGAGCTGCTTTCTTGGTCAATAGGGCAGACATCTGGCTTTGCAGTTTTATCATTTGTTTCTTGAGATCTTCTATTATGTTCATGTTTGGATGGTCGCAGGAGCAGGAACAGGCACTTTGAGACTGCAGGTTGGCACGGTGTTTTGAAGATGAAATATGTTTTTTCATTAGAGACTCTTTGGCCAATTGCCTGTCCTCTTCAGTACGGAGCAGAAATAAAAGCTCTGAGAAGGTAGGTGGATTGTCTCGTCTCTGTTCCAACTGTAGCTTGGTGATAACAGCATTATCCCAACATCCTCTACAAAACTGCTTTAATAGATGTTTGTCATTGTCTGCCGCTGGGATTCCGCCACGTGTCACTACCGTGTTCAGTGTCAGTTGCAGCCTTTGCAAGTAGGATGACGGTCGCTCTCCATGATCTTGAAGTGTGTTGAGGAACTGTGCAAAGAGCTCTTCTCCATCTTGAACCGTGGCAAAAGCTGAATCCAATACTTGAATAAACATGGTGGGCAATGAATTGGGTCCCAAACCTTTAACAAGATCTGCAGCTGGGGGGAGTAAACTTTCCAGGATTCGCCTTGTGACATGCAGCTGCGACAAGTTGGGATCAGCACGCAGGAGTTCAATATGGGAACGCCAGGAATCATAGTCTGCCTCATTGCTGGGTTTCGGGCTTCTTCCAGAAAATGTACGGAGCCGAAGTGGGGACAGAGATTGAACACTGATGTCATCTTTTCTCACAATGTGCTCCACAACCACTCGCTGTACTTCAGGGGGGTTCAGGTCATGCCCAGTGAGTGACACCCTTGGTCCCAGAGAGGCAGAGCCATTGGGATGATGTGAAGGTGCGCCCCCTAGTGGGCCAATGGAGGAAGATTTAGGCACTTGTGAGGATAATAGCGTGTTAAGTCCAGGCAATGTTGAATGCATGTTAACTTTTATCTCCTCTTGTTCATTCTCTCCATCCTCATCCTCTTCATCATCCTCATTTTCGTCATCATCTTCTTCTTCATCTCCTCCTCCAGATGCTGCCAAATGCTCACTTATCTGGTTCATGGCTCCCTTCAAGATTTCTTCAAAAGGCTTTCCAGTTTGCTGGGCAATGCGTTTTAGCTCCTGGAGGTAGTCAGTGGGAGGGCTCCTCCCTGTGACTGTGGCATCAAACTCCTCCGAAAGACATTTTATTTGACATTTGTAGTCCGAAATATTTTGTGATGTGAATGTATACGGCAAGATTGGTTTTAACGTAGCAAAAGCTGACGCAGTTTTGAACTCAACAATCAGGTTTTTATAGTATGGACTATCAGTATCTGTAACAGTAAATGCCATTTTTATATCACCATAAGAACGTAAATAATCAATGACTTCATCATCTGCTTGTGTATTGGTTACACCCACAACAAAAACAGAGTTTGCAACATTAACCCCTGATTTTGAAATGAAATCCATTTTCAACCCTTTTTAATAAACACAAAACCAATTTACGGTAAATTAAAGACCAACAATGATTATTCACACAACCAGGCTCCTGGCTAGCTCGCCACACTGTAACGCTTGTAGGCTAGGAGTTTGACAGCGACCTCGGTGAGTAAAGTACAATTACTACTGGCAGTATCAGAAGATTGGTTCTTTTTGGAGCCTGGGGTGTAAATAAAACACAAACACCAATATTCAATTTTTAAAGCAAAAGTGTATTGAAATGTATAAAATAAGAGTAATACAGTGAGTGTGTAGTGTGGGTAGGTGCAATAGTTCAATGTGTGGTTTTATGACTTTATGTCAAAGTTCAAGAGTTCCCAAAGTTCAAAAGTTCAATGTTCCAATTTTGGTCCAGAGTTCAAGCATAAAATGATAGATTCCAGGAGGGTAAATCAGCAGTAGGATGAGTGAATTGGTTTGTCCTACCACATATCTGGGTAGCTCGCCATCAAGATGTTATTTCTGGTTATAGTCCCCGGAAAAAAACCTGACCTATAAAAAGGTCAAAATAATAAATTAACATTTACATGATAAACAAAACCGTCTACGTTAACAGTAGAGATAATACATTTCATCAATATATACCCTTTAAGGCTATTAAACACAATCAAAATATGTAGTTCTTTAAACAAATAAGTGCACTTTTCTCATATATTCAAGAATTAATCAATTCAGAATTCAATAATTAAGCAGATTCTTAGATTACATTAAAGTTGCGCAACCAATCAAAATAATTGTAGCTACAGTCAAAACAAAACGGAAATGTATAGCTGAGTTAGCGTTCACACAAAACATTATAAAAAGTGGACAAAATTTAGTTAGAAATGCAATATAAAACAATGCTCCTGGTAAATTTATTATTATTTACAATTCGGCTTTACCAAAACTTAAGTTAGTTCTATAATTAATTCAAAATGAGCAATGTTTTAAGAAACTCCAAGCGCTAGTAAACGTCGCTAGTATACACGAGGCTCTAGGGAGTTTGGAATGCGAGCGGTAGCGAGACTAACAAAACAAAACGATGAGTGTTATGTAAACAACATAAATGCGACCGCTAATCTCAAAGTAAAAACGCCGATGTGCACAATAACTCACCGTTGAGAAGTGGAAAGTTTGGAGATCGCGTTTTGTCCAAGACGCCAACCTGAGCATGCCACAGCCACAGTGAGGAGCGGAGGAGGAGACAGGGAAGTGACCTCCGTGACCTCGCAACTTAAAGGCAGAGGGGACCGCAGCACAGGAAGTGGCATCCACAATAAAAGATTTTAGGAAGTGCGGGTTACACGTTCCCCCCTTGAACTCATGGACGTCCCTGTACATGCGACTGGCTGATGGCAGATGGCTTGAGTACTGACAAGGGCAGGTGGATCCTCAAGTTCGTAAGCAGAGGTGAAAGCTGTGCTCAACCCATGAAATAAAGATTGAAGGCTGTGCAGAAGAGGATGACCTAGTCTTGAGTATTGCAGGCGGTCTGGTGGATGGCGTGATCTCATTGGGCGTCGAGCTGGTGGGTCAGCCTCGGGACTTGACAATTCAGGGTCAGCCTCGGGACTTGACAATTCAGGGTCAGCCTCGGGACTTGACAATTCAGGGTCAGAAAGGACGCTTTCTTCAGGTGCCAGGGCTGCAGCATGTTCAGAGTCAGATAGGTCGGTTTCGGGTAGATCTAGTTCTTGTTTCTGATCAGTCATCTCATGTTCGACTTCAGATCTGACATTTCCTTTCATATCTAACCGTGATTGCTGGCCAGGCTGGATCACAGGTGAGACTGAAGACGCAGGTGGTCTTGACGCAGGTAAGTCAATCACAGAAGTGTATCTGATGGGCTCTGAGATGGACGGAAAGAAACCAGAAGTTATCAGTTCATCTTCTGACAGGGTTTCATCATTGTTATTTTCAGGAAGATGTCCCATGTCTGAGAATTCTGGAGTTGATAAGTGAGTCATTTTCTTCTTAACTGGGTTCACTGGAGCAGATAGAAAGCCACAAGGTAGGAGAAGGTCTCTATGCAGAGTCCGGATGGGACGATCCTTAGTCTCAGGTTTGACGGTGTAAACGGGAAGATTGCCAGCCCTCTTGATCACAATGTATATTTCCGACTCCCATCGGTCTGCAAGCTTGTGCTTCCCTCGTATCCGCACATTTTTCACCAGTACACGATCACCCACTGACAGCTCCGAAGGTATGATATTCTTGTCAAATCTTGATTTGTTTCTCTGCATCACCCGTTTTGAATTTTCAGCAGCTATTCTGTAGCTCTCTTCAAGGTGGGCTTTGAGCTGCTCAACGTACTGGGAATGTGTGCCTCGACTCTTCCTCCCCAACGGCAGGCCAAATGCCAAATCTACTGGTAGGCGCGGCTGGCGTCCAAACATGAGTTCATACGGGGAGAAGCCAGTAACGTCACTCCGAGTACAATTGTAGGCGTGCACTAATGGTTTCACAAAGTCTCTCCAGTGTGCCTTGTCTTCTTCTCTCAGAGTACCCAACATGTCTAAAAGTGTGCGATTAAAGCGCTCTACAGGATTTCCACGAGGATGGTAAGGGGTGGTGCGTATCTTGCTGATGCCAGTCATCTCGCATAGTTCTTTAATAGTCCGAGACTCAAAGTCAGGTCCTTGATCACTATGCAGCTTCTCGGGAATCCCATAATGCACTAGGAAATTGTCCCACAAACATTTAGCAACAGTCTTAGCTTTTTGATTGGGTGTTGGGACAGCGACGGCGTACTTGGTGAAGTGGTCAGTGATTACAAGTACATCTTTAGTTTTGGTGCGATCTGGCTCTAGTGATAGGAAGTCCATGCATACAAGTTCCAAGGGTCGTGTTGTCTTTATATTGACCAGTGGTGCTGCTTTTTCGGGTTGAGCTTTCCGCTTTACACATCTTTCACAGGTCTTAATCTTGTTCTGAATATCTGCAGACATGCGAGGCCAGTAAAATCGGGATCTGGCAAGATCAAGTGTTCTCTCAATGCCCAGATGTCCCATGTGATCATGCAGCTGCTTGAGGACTTCAGACCGACATTCTTGAGGTAGCACGAGCTGATAGGTTGCCTCACTTCCAATCTGTCTTCTCCTCACAAGAACATTGTTGTGGAGCTCCATTTTTGTCAGTTCTCGCAAGAGTAAAGGTAGGTCTGGAAGCTCAGCTCGTAGGGAGGTAGGTGGAGTCTCTCCTTTTTCCAGCTGTGCAATGACATGCTGTATAATTGGGTCGGTCCGCTGCTTAGCTGCGATGTCGGCAGAGGTGAACACAGGGATGACAGGTGAGGCAAATTGCAAGTCATCAATAAAACTGTCTGGCAGACTGTCTTGAGCAGTGGAAAGGGTCTGGACTAGAGCAGCAACATGGTTGACAGCATTGGAACTGTATACAAGCTGTCGGTCACAAATGGCATGGACAACGTGCTGGTCGATACAAACAGACATGGAGTCGTCGAGGTGCTGTTGGGTGAATCTAAAAATCCGCTCACGCTCCTTCTGGGACAAGTGGTCATCTGGAAACTCAGCATGTGGTCGGCGAGAAAGACCATCCGCATCTGCATTGTACTTGCCTGCTCTGTAGATGATCTTAAATGTGTAGGTGGACAGAGCGGAGAGCCATCGATAACTTGTTGCATCTAGCTTTGCAGAGGTCAATAGGTAGGTCAGGGGGTTACTATCAGTGACCACCGTGAAATGGGTGCCATACAAATAGTCACTAAACTTTTCAGTCACTGCCCACTTGAGGGCGAGAAATTCCAACTTATGTGCAGCGTACCTGGATTCACTTCGGGACAGACCTCTGCTTGCATACGCGACCACTCGGTTCTTGCCTTCCTGTTCTTGATATAGTACAGCCCCTAATCCTGTACAGCTGGCATCTGTATGTAGGATATATGGTTTACTGGGATCGGCAAAGGCAAGGACAGGAGCTGAAGTGAGCTTTTCAATGATTGTCTCAAAGGCGTTTTGGCATACAGTAGTCCAGCGCCCCCCGAAAGGCTCTTTTGGATTCATGTAGTCTTGTGGCTTTATCGACGCTTTGCATTTTTTCTGGTTTGGTGGATAGCCTGAAGTCAGCTGATTCAGTGGCTTGACAATAGACGAGTAGTCTTTGACGAACCGTCGGTAATAACCAGCAAATCCAAGGAATGACCGCAAGTCCTTGAGATTCTTGGGTACCGGCCAGGATGTTAATGTGGCTATCTTGTCAGGATCCGTCTCAACTCCATTCTGCGACACCACATGCCCAAGATACCGTACTGACGTTTGGAAAAACACACATTTCTCCACAGACAATTTGAGGCCAAATTCTCTCAGTCGACGCAGTACCTTCATCAGCCTCTCTTCGTGCTCTTCCAAGGTAGAGGCAAACACAATCAAGTCGTCGATGAAAACGAGTGCCTCTTTCAAATTCAGATCACCCATGCACTTCTCCATCAAGCGCTGAAAGGTACTTGGCGCATTTGTGACTCCCTGCGGCATGCGGTTAAACTCCCAGAATCCTACCGGGCACACGAAAGCGGTCTTGCATTTGTCTGCCTCCTCCATCTCTATCTGATAATAGCCAGACTTCAAATCTAGGACCGAAAACCACTGAGACCCAGAGAGTGCAGTGAATGTGTCTTCCAGCTTTGGCAGAGCATATGCGTCTTTGATAGTCTGAGCATTGAGTTTTCTATAATCTATACAGAGTCTCACGCTGCCATTCTTCTTGCGCACCACAACTATGGGTGAGGCAAATGGTGAGTCCGATTCTCGTATTACACCAGATTCCAGAAGCTCTTGAAGATGTTGTCTGACAGCATCCAGGTCTTGTGGGTGGATAGGTCTTGGTCTTTGCTTAAAGGGTGTTGGATCTGAGAGCTTGATTTGGTGACGGACTTTATTGGTACAACCAAAATCAAGATCATTCTTGGCAAAGACTTCAGGGATGCTGTTCAGCTTGGCAATGATCCGTTGCTTCCACTCTAGCGAGATGGGTGAATCGGCAAAGTTGTAATTTAGCTTTAACTCCGATTGCTCTTGAGACTGTAGTGGCTGCTTAGGCTGATGGGCGCTCTGCTCTTTGTGAAGGACTGACTGAAATGCACTCAACTCTGCAATGGCAGCTCGAACTGGCATGATGATGTCATGGTCAGACTCATTTCTCACAATTACTGGCAGATAACAGGGATGGAGTGGAGGAAGATCGACCAGACAGGACTTTATCAGCAAGCCACCAGGCAGGGAAAAAGATGTTGGATGCTGGACTATAACGGCTTTTTCACTGTGCAGGGCTGGAGCGATGGCTAAGGCATCCAGAACAACTGTTTGTCCAGCCGGGATGGTCTGAGGACAGTTTGTCTGCAGTTTTACAATGCCATGATGGTCGTCACTCGATAGCTTGTGTCGAAGTGCCAGGACCTTTACCACTGCTTTGTAGCCATAGGGTGCTGTATTGAATGCAGGGGAGTTTATCTGGGAGTGCTTGTCATACACCACATCCAGTGTGTTCGTTCCAATGAGGACCGAGGGCTGTGATGATTTCAGATCGGGCACCACCAATGCCAAAGTGTCCACGTCCAATGTCTCTCCCAGAAACTCAGCGGGGAATGTAATATTCATCTCAACATATCCCAAGTATGGTACAGCCTGTCCATTGGCTCCTTCCACTTCCAGCAGGGTAGTGAGTGACTTGATTTCATGGTCAGAGAGATATGCGTTATAGAAGGAGTGGGTGACTGTAGTAACCTGAGATCCAGTATCAAACAGGCAGTGAAAATCTGAATCTTTGATCTTGACTTGACCAGTACTCCGTGTCCCAATTAGACCTTTGGGCAGTGGATGGTGTGGCAGGGAATACTGATTCATGGGACAATGATTTATGGCAGCTTCCGCCCGTCCCCCAGAAGAAGCTGCATCTAGTTTAACGGTTTTTGACCCTTGGCTTCCCATGACTGCTGCTTTTGTCTTAGTTGTCGGCGTTTAGTGTCAACAAGGCTGGGATTGGCGGTATTTGTGCATGCAGGGGCAATATGTCCATCTTCGCCACATTTAAAACAAAACCATGGCTTGGGCTTACTGGAACCCTGTGCTTTTGGCTTCTGCTGGCTCTGTCGGTAATCTGTGGTGGCAGGAGCTGCTTTCTTGGTCAATAGGGCAGACATCTGGCTTTGCAGTTTTATCATTTGTTTCTTGAGATCTTCTATTATGTTCATGTTTGGATGGTCGCAGGAGCAGGAACAGGCACTTTGAGACTGCAGGTTGGCACGGTGTTTTGAAGATGAAATATGTTTTTTCATTAGAGACTCTTTGGCCAATTGCCTGTCCTCTTCAGTACGGAGCAGAAATAAAAGCTCTGAGAAGGTAGGTGGATTGTCTCGTCTCTGTTCCAACTGTAGCTTGGTGATAACAGCATTATCCCAACATCCTCTACAAAACTGCTTTAATAGATGTTTGTCATTGTCTGCCGCTGGGATTCCGCCACGTGTCACTACCGTGTTCAGTGTCAGTTGCAGCCTTTGCAAGTAGGATGACGGTCGCTCTCCATGATCTTGAAGTGTGTTGAGGAACTGTGCAAAGAGCTCTTCTCCATCTTGAACCGTGGCAAAAGCTGAATCCAATACTTGAATAAACATGGTGGGCAATGAATTGGGTCCCAAACCTTTAACAAGATCTGCAGCTGGGGGGAGTAAACTTTCCAGGATTCGCCTTGTGACATGCAGCTGCGACAAGTTGGGATCAGCACGCAGGAGTTCAATATGGGAACGCCAGGAATCATAGTCTGCCTCATTGCTGGGTTTCGGGCTTCTTCCAGAAAATGTACGGAGCCGAAGTGGGGACAGAGATTGAACACTGATGTCATCTTTTCTCACAATGTGCTCCACAACCACTCGCTGTACTTCAGGGGGGTTCAGGTCATGCCCAGTGAGTGACACCCTTGGTCCCAGAGAGGCAGAGCCATTGGGATGATGTGAAGGTGCGCCCCCTAGTGGGCCAATGGAGGAAGATTTAGGCACTTGTGAGGATAATAGCGTGTTAAGTCCAGGCAATGTTGAATGCATGTTAACTTTTATCTCCTCTTGTTCATTCTCTCCATCCTCATCCTCTTCATCATCCTCATTTTCGTCATCATCTTCTTCTTCATCTCCTCCTCCAGATGCTGCCAAATGCTCACTTATCTGGTTCATGGCTCCCTTCAAGATTTCTTCAAAAGGCTTTCCAGTTTGCTGGGCAATGCGTTTTAGCTCCTGGAGGTAGTCAGTGGGAGGGCTCCTCCCTGTGACTGTGGCATCAAACTCCTCCGAAAGACATTTTATTTGACATTTGTAGTCCGAAATATTTTGTGATGTGAATGTATACGGCAAGATTGGTTTTAACGTAGCAAAAGCTGACGCAGTTTTGAACTCAACAATCAGGTTTTTATAGTATGGACTATCAGTATCTGTAACAGTAAATGCCATTTTTATATCACCATAAGAACGTAAATAATCAATGACTTCATCATCTGCTTGTGTATTGGTTACACCCACAACAAAAACAGAGTTTGCAACATTAACCCCTGATTTTGAAATGAAATCCATTTTCAACCCTTTTTAATAAACACAAAACCAATTTACGGTAAATTAAAGACCAACAATGATTATTCACACAACCAGGCTCCTGGCTAGCTCGCCACACTGTAACGCTTGTAGGCTAGGAGTTTGACAGCGACCTCGGTGAGTAAAGTACAATTACTACTGGCAGTATCAGAAGATTGGTTCTTTTTGGAGCCTGGGGTGTAAATAAAACACAAACACCAATATTCAATTTTTAAAGCAAAAGTGTATTGAAATGTATAAAATAAGAGTAATACAGTGAGTGTGTAGTGTGGGTAGGTGCAATAGTTCAATGTGTGGTTTTATGACTTTATGTCAAAGTTCAAGAGTTCCCAAAGTTCAAAAGTTCAATGTTCCAATTTTGGTCCAGAGTTCAAGCATAAAATGATAGATTCCAGGAGGGTAAATCAGCAGTAGGATGAGTGAATTGGTTTGTCCTACCACATATCTGGGTAGCTCGCCATCAAGATGTTATTTCTGGTTATAGTCCCCGGAAAAAAACCTGACCTATAAAAAGGTCAAAATAATAAATTAACATTTACATGATAAACAAAACCGTCTACGTTAACAGTAGAGATAATACATTTCATCAATATATACCCTTTAAGGCTATTAAACACAATCAAAATATGTAGTTCTTTAAACAAATAAGTGCACTTTTCTCATATATTCAAGAATTAATCAATTCAGAATTCAATAATTAAGCAGATTCTTAGATTACATTAAAGTTGCGCAACCAATCAAAATAATTGTAGCTACAGTCAAAACAAAACGGAAATGTATAGCTGAGTTAGCGTTCACACAAAACATTATAAAAAGTGGACAAAATTTAGTTAGAAATGCAATATAAAACAATGCTCCTGGTAAATTTATTATTATTTACAATTCGGCTTTACCAAAACTTAAGTTAGTTCTATAATTAATTCAAAATGAGCAATGTTTTAAGAAACTCCAAGCGCTAGTAAACGTCGCTAGTATACACGAGGCTCTAGGGAGTTTGGAATGCGAGCGGTAGCGAGACTAACAAAACAAAACGATGAGTGTTATGTAAACAACATAAATGCGACCGCTAATCTCAAAGTAAAAACGCCGATGTGCACAATAACTCACCGTTGAGAAGTGGAAAGTTTGGAGATCGCGTTTTGTCCAAGACGCCAACCTGAGCATGCCACAGCCACAGTGAGGAGCGGAGGAGGAGACAGGGAAGTGACCTCCGTGACCTCGCAACTTAAAGGCAGAGGGGACCGCAGCACAGGAAGTGGCATCCACAATAAAAGATTTTAGGAAGTGCGGGTTACACAATGACAAGACAGAAAAAAGTCTCAGAATTTTGGCAATAAAAGTCTCCAAGGACGAACATTTTATGAGACTGAAGGTGACGGACCATCTCCACAAATATTTAAAACCCCTCCTCCTCAGGTTCCTCCTCAGGTTCCTCCTCAGGTTCCTCCTCAGACTTCTCCTCAGGTTCCTCCTCAGGTTCCCCCTCATACTTCTCCTCAGACTCCTCCTCAGAATACTACTACTCAGACTTCTCCTCAGGTTCCTCCTCACACTTCCCTTCAGGTTCCTCCTCAGGTTCCTCCTCTGACTCCTCCTTCATTCATCTGGAGAAACTATCTACACTACTTGTGACAATCAGAGTGATTTTGTTTAAAAATGCAGTGGAGGATGTTAATGGTCACGTCCTGATTCACATTTACATAAATTTAACAGATTTAAATTTTACTTAAAATGTCTAATCAAACTGTATCAAGAATATGTAAAAATATAAACTGAAAAAAAAGAAATAATTAATAAATGTTGGATTATGGGTAAAAACTTTTGACCTGTTTGTATTATGATAAGGCTATAAGTATAATATAAGTATAATATACACACAATATACACACAGTATGATGTACACAGTATAATATACACAGTATATGTATATCATACTGTGTGTATATCATACTGTGTATATTATACACACAGTATAATATACACACAGTATGATATACACACAGTATGATATACACATAGTATTATATACACACAGTATGATATACACACAGTATAATATACACACAGTATAATATACACACAGTATGATATACACACAGTATGATATACACATAGTATTATATACACACAGTATGATATACACACAGTATATTATACACACAGTATAATATACACACAGTATAATATACACACAGTATGATATACACACAGTATAATATACACACAGTATAATATACACACAGTATGATATACACACAGTATATTATACACACAGTATAATATACACACAGTATGATATACACACAGTATGATATACACACAGTATAATATACACACAGTATAATATACACACAGTATGATATACACACAGTATGATATACACACAGTATAATATACACACAGTATGATATACACACAGTATGATATACACACAGTATAATATACACACAGTATGATATACACACAGTATAATATACACACAGTATGATATACACACAGTATAATATACACACAGTATGATATACACACAGTATAATATACACACAGTATGATATACACACAGTATAATATACACACAGTATGATATACACACAGTATAATATACACACAGTATGATATACACACAGTATAATATACACACAGTATATTATACACACAGTATAATATACACACAGTATGATATACACACAGTATAATATACACACAGTATGATATACACACAGTATAATATACACACAGTATGATATACACACAGTATAATATACACACAGTATGATATACACACAGTATAATATACACACAGTATGATATACACACAGTATAATATACACACAGTATGATATACACACAGTATAATATACACACAGTATGATATACACACAGTATAATATACACACAGTATAATATACACACAGTATGATATACACACAGTATAATATACACACAGTATGATATACACACAGTATAATATACACACAGTATGATATACACACAGTATAATATACACACAGTATAATATACACACAATATTATATACTCTCTTAGTGTTAATTTACAAAGATAAAGGACACTTTATTATAATGAACCATTTACTGTGTCAGTAATGGACAGGGACATGTTATAATATACAGAATATATACACATATATACAGAACATATACACATATATACAGAATATATACACATATATACACAGAACATATACACATATATACAGAATATATACACATATATACATAATATATACCTAACATATACACACATATACATAATATATACTCATATATACAGAATATATACACATATATACATAATATATACTCATATATACCTAACATATACATAACATATACACACATATACATAACATATACACACATATACCTAACATATACACACATATACACACATATACACACATATACACACATATACATAACATATACACACATATACATAACATATACACACATATACACACATATACACACATATACACACATATACATAACATATACACACATATACATAAAATATACCATTCTACATCTATCAAATGCATCAGTTTGCTTCGCTGCCCTAGTTTCCAAAATAACTATTGTTTTTCTGCCTTTAAGATATACACATCCCTGCTCACAAATCCTTTGGTAATTCACTTGGACTTGGGTCACAAACTTTGTGCTGTGTTGGCACAAAAGAGCCGGAGCGCTCAGACACGCTGCTCCAACAGCCCCTGACACCACCCTGGGCTCTTAATAAGAACAGCACATACAGTGGGAGTTAAATAACTGAGCTAAAGTTAGAATTAGTTGGTACAGTTTGAATGAAAAGTCTGGCTTTTATTTGGAGGTGTATTTGCTGCAGGATTATATCGTTTCTCCCGGGGGAAGGCGCAGTAATGACTCCATTCGTTTTGTATAAATGCGTATGGATTTTTAAAGCTTCAAATGGACATTACTGAGGCGTTCTTCCTCATAAAATCGTTCTCTTCTTTTTTGGAAGGAAAAAGTCCTTACTGTCCTCACCTGACATCACCTGAGGCCTCATGGGAAATCTGCTGTTACAGGTTTATTTGTTGTTCAGGAGATGGTGGCGACCTTTGACCTCAGGGGTGAGACACTAAGCCGAAAGTGTCCGCTCAAGAGAACTGTGAGTGTCATGAAATGTGTTCTTTTGTTTGAGAGACAAAAGGGCAGCGACACTGAACTCAAAATGGGAAAAGGCATTTATCTGACGGAGGCTGGATGTTGAAAAAAATATCATAATTTTGTTTCCAATTTGAAATAAATAATACACTGACTCCTTTTATTTAAGTAGAGTTATCTGTGATTGTGGAGTGTGGAGCTGGTGCAGGGAGTAAATGGCAAAAGTTGGAGTTTTTGAAATATCACAAATTCTGCAACAACATATCCAGAAAAAATCACAGGGGGCGCAAACATCAGCCCAACCAAACCCTGCAGGACTTTGGCATGTTCGGACTTTGCCACGATTCGGACTTTGGCATGTTCGGACTTTGCCACGATTCGGACTTTGGCAGGATTCGGACTTTGCCACGATTCGGACTTTGGCACGTTCGGACTTTGCCACGATTCGGACTTTGGCAGATTTTGGACTTTGGCAGATTTTGGACTTTGGCACGTTTCAGACTTTGGTAAGTTTTGAACTTTGGCATGTTTTGGAGTTTGACACAGTTCAGACACAATTCAGACTTTGGCATGTTTCAAATTTGGGCATGTTTCAAACTTTGGCACGTTTCAAACTTTGGCACGGTTCAACATGGTTGTTCATGTACGCGCACACACAAGGTTTGAGTGTACGAGTCCTGTCAGTTGC